>NW_023270231.1:17630866-17911490 GCF_011800145.1 Mirounga leonina | reverse complement strand
AAAAAAAAAAAAAAAAAAAAACATCCCACCACACCCGAAAGAAACCAGGCAGGCTTCCAGAAAAGGGCGGGGGGACAAACCAGGGCCGAAGCACCCCCCCCCCCCCCCCCCAGCCTGTCTGCTGTCCCCAGGCACAGTCCATTTCTTCTGGAGACAATTCCAAGTCTCTTGGTCTGGCCTTCTTGAAATTGGCCCTCACGCAGAAGACCATTCAGTTTCTGGGACTGCCTTCACCGCTGGGCTCCATTCTTCTGACATTCCTTAACATTATTCCCCACTCTTAAGCTGGTCCCACCTCATCCAGCCCAACGGGGGAATTCAGAGCCTCCCAACCAAAGTGTGTGTCAAGTGAATGTCAAGGACACTGAGCCTCAGACACCGCTCCCCTGAGGAGAAGCAAGAAGCCACACAGTAAACCGCTGAGTATCCACTTACCAAGTGCTTCCCACTCCTAGACTTTTATGGCATCATTATTTTGTACACCAAACTCTGTGTTTCCCGCTGGAATGAGGGAGGGCAAGGACTTTGTTTTGTTCATGGTTTGTCCTTTCTCCAGCACCTAGAAGTGTGCCTGGCCCCGTAGGCACTCGATAAATACTCACTGGATGACTTTTCCTGTTAAGATGCCTGTTGCAGACACTTCCTTCTGATTTGTGACCTCCCAGGGTCAGGAGTAGGCTCCCTCCTCCCTCCTTGTGAGTCAAGGCTCATTTCTTCTTCCCAGAAGTTTTCAACAATTTTTGAACCACCTAGCCTGTGGGCCTGGGGCCATTTTTCTCCTCTGGGTCTTAGTTTCCGTTTCCTGAATAATGTAATCCCCAAATCCCCATGTCAAGGACAAGTCAGGACTCTGCAGCCAGCACTGTCCGTGGCTTCTGGGACAGCAGTCATGGAATTTGCATTTTTCCGCAAGCTTGATCTCATAAATTTCCCCTGCACACCCTGGCTGAAGATACGTTGGACTAAAGATTTTCTGTATCTCCTTTCCACCACTAAACTCAAGGAGAATTTCTAATTTTCCGCAGAGTTCCAGCGCTCAGTGGGTTTCTTCCCCAGGGTTGGGGCTCACCAAAAGTATTGATTTTGATTTCTTGCGGAAAAACCATAGTTGATCCAGCCTTCCCAAAGGTGCTAATGAGAAGTGCTTTGGCCAGCCTGAGCCGCTGTCATTCTGTGTCCCGGTTAACTGGCCGCCTTTGCATTGAGGTGACACCTCTGTGCAAGATGGCTTGAAGCATGGAAAGAGGCCAGGCATGAAGCGTAGAGGACAGAATAAGGAAACTGAGGCACACGCCCAGGCCCCAGGCCAGGAGGCACTGATGATTGTAATCTTCAGAGGGATTTGCAAGAACTTGCGTGCGTTTAACTCCACGGCTTAAAGAATAGGACTATAATTTTGTAAACCATGACAAGCAGTAATAATCATTATCACAGCTAACATTTCTGAGCATTTGCTGCATGCCAGGCCTGGATGGGTTTTATCATTTTTAACCCTCCCTGCAGGTCTGTTGTGCAGGCCTGATCACTCTGCCTACTGCCCGGATTTGGAACCTGAGGTCAGCTCACTTGCCCAGATCACCTGCTACGCCCCAGGTTCCGCTCTTTACACCCAAAGGACTTCGAGTGGAGGAGGGGTTTACCCCCACCCGGAGCTCTCTCACCTGAAGAAGGAGGAGTACCAGCCAGGGAGACCAGGACCCCGGCTGCAGCCCAGCGTACCCTAAGACACACTGGAGTCAAATGCTTGCCTTTAGCACCAACTGTATTCAGTGAAATCCAATCTAAAATTTAGCCTTGCCTAAGGCCTTTTGTGTTCTAATTATAGTCACTATAAGTAAAAAAAAAAAGAAAGAAAAACCTAGATGCAAAGCCTTTGGCCACACAGTCCACATACCCCAGCCCCTGAAGGCATGTTTTCACATTTTGCATTTTCCCCAGTTCATTTAAAATAGTTCCTTCCTTCAACTGGTAAAGAACTTCCTCTCAACCTAAGAAATCCATTTTTTTTCCCTTTGTATCTCCGTTAAAACAGGGTGGGTAATTATACGAACCTAATTATCCACTCTCTCAGGAGTTGGGCTGCTCAGGCTGGGTTTGTGGTATTGGACTTAACTGCCCTGAAAACGCTACTCGCACAATAGTATAATTATCATAATCAGCCATGCTACCCTCAAAGCACTAAGTGGGGACCTTCTTCTGGAAGAAGACAGAGCAAACCCTTTCTCAGTGACAAATAAGTAGCAGAATGGGAGGCAGTTAGCTTAGTGGTCTGAGTCACCCAGATGACAGTTCCAGTCCCGGTCCTGTCCTGACCAGTTCTGTGACCTTGGACAAGTCACGTGACTTCTGAGTCTCAGTTTCCTCATCTGTAGCTGGGGATGAAATGGCTTCCTTTGTTAACCTGGGAGGTTAACAAAATAATGCATGTCAAAGCAGGTCCTAGCATGCCTGGCACAAGATAAATATTCACTCAATGATAGCGTTATTTCTATTTTGCATCTTTGTATTCATATTAGCTCATTGAATTAAGGTGGTAAACTGTGTGTGCTCTGGGTACATTGTCAACTCCTCTCCATATGTTCTCGCCCAGTGTCCATCTAAGAAGGTCCCTCTTAGACCTGGAAGTCACTCTCCTTGCCTGGGAGAAGCCCAGATCATAAAGCTGAAAGAGACATGGAAAGACCATCATCCTAGGCTCCCAGGCCTCAGATTTCCATCTATAAAATTGGCTGGTCATCGCTACCTCACCGCTTTGTCATGACTATTGATAAAAATATATGAAATGTCCTCCTCAGTGCCCAGCACATGGTAACTGCCAGAAATGATTTGTCTTCTTTCTGGGACCCACTAAGCCATGCACTCTGCACTCCTAGGAGGGAAGCCATGCACTCTGCACTCCTAGGAGGGATTGGTGCTCCCATCGGAGCACAGAGAGAAACTGGCCTGCTTGTGGTCACTCAGCCAGATAAGGCTGGAACGTGAACTCGGTCTCTGGGTTCCACTCCTGTGCTCTTTCCAGTGCTCCATTCACTCACTCAGTAAAAGTCTACTGAGTGCTTCCCCCATGCCAGGCTGTGGGCTGGGCTACTGCAATGGTCCAGGTTTGATATAAAGAAGGCCTGACCAAGGCCAGTGCAGAAGAAAAGGGCAAGGGGGCAGCTTCTGTGCCTCCTCCTCTCTCTTCCCTGTTTATTCCTCCTCTCATTTTCTTCTCTCTAGGGCTTCACCACCCACACAGCCAGCCACGTTCTGATGAAGTTAATAATCAGGGTGTCAGCTTTAAATACCAGTTAACTCAAGGGAGAGAACCTACTTGCCAAAAAAAAAAAAGAAACTTAACAAGAGGAAAATTCCAGTTGAGCTAACCCATTACCACAGCCCATGGTGCCCAGTCTCTAGTACATGGTTATATGCCATTCATTCACTTATTCATTCACTCATTCATTCGTTCATTCATTCTTGAAACAAGTATTTACAAGCATCTATTAGGTGTTACCCTTGTTCTAGGACAGAAGTCAGAAAACTTTTTCTGTAAATGGCAAGATAGTGAATCTTTAAGGCTTTGTGGGTCATACGGTTTCTGTGGCAACCACTCAATGCTGTTGTCATAGTGCAGACAATATGGAAACACGGGGGTGACTGTGTCCCGGTCAGACTTTCTTCACAGAAACAGGAAGCAGGCTGGGGAGTGCTCACTCCTGCTCCGAACCATGGGACACAGCGCAGAAGACCCAGGTGCCCTCACGGAGGTCAGAGTACGGACATGAAGACAGACGATGGAGCACTGTGGTAAGAGGGAACATAAAGGAGGCAATCATGATGATAAGGAGCAGTTCGTTCTATACGGAGCGCCTGCTATGTGCCAGAAACTCTACCTAAGTCATTTAATTTATCTTCCAACAACCCCGAGAAGGAGGTGTTACGTATGGTCTCTTACTAAAAACAGGCTCTGATGGGTGAAATGCCTTGCCTGGACCACATGGCAGTGACCAGGCAGGGGGCCAAGAATTGAAGGCAGGCAGGCCGACTCCAACGTTCACACACCTGGGTGCAGCCTCTCTATGGAGGCTCCAAGGAGGCAGGAGTCTGTTGATTTGGGCAGGTCATGGGACACTTAGCCAGATAGGGGATGCTTAACATCTTCAAGGACTTGTTCAGTGTCCCCAGACAGGAGGGCACAAGGGGGTGGAGAGAGTAGACAGGACATCCAATGGTGAGGTATTTTTTGAATGTTACCTACCATGGACCAAGCACTATTCAAAGAACAATATAGCAGTAAGCAAAACAAAGTCCCTGCCCTTGTGGAGCTAATATTCTTGCGGGGAGAGATATACAATGAACAAATAAAAATAAAATAGGTCAGAGGGTGACAAGTGCTTGGAAGGCAAAATAAAACTGGTAAGGAGGCAGAAGGTAATCGGAGGGGGACTCTATGAAGAGGTGACACTGGAGAGACAAAATGAGAATGAGACCTAATCCAGGTAGGGAAAATAGCATGTGCAAAGGTCCTGAGGTAGAAGCATGCTTGAGTGCTTGAGCAGCCAAGAAGGATCAGAGATGAGCCTGACCTTCCACAGCCCAGAGTTTTACCACTAAACCATGCTGCCTCCACCTCACAGACCCAAGGGCATACTGGCTGAGATGGGCACAGCCAGGAATGGCGAGTGGTCCCAACATTTCCCTGGCCATCCTACCCACAGGGTGCTGAGAGGAGAGCAGCCTCCATGGAAGCCCAAATCAGAGGAGAGGCAGGTGTGTGTGCCCTGCCCTCAGGACTGAAGACCACATCCTGGGTTCCCATTGAAAGAGAGGGGCCAGGAACAGGGCGTGTAACCTGCAAAGTTCTCCGTAGCCTTAGTACAGCTGTCAGAGGAAGAGGTTAAGGACGGGAAGGACACACACACACACTCTCACACACACACACACACACACACACACCAGAACATTCATTTCCTAGTAAATCCTAACTGGTAAAAGCAAAGTCAGCCAACACTTCCATAAATAAAACATCACATTTGTCTTCTGTGAATCCATTCTGACTTCCCCAGTACTACAGGCAGATGTGTGTAGAGTAGAAACAACCCTCTAGGTTTACTTATTTATTTACTTTTAAAAAAGGAGCAGATGTAGGGGCACCTGGGTGGCACAGTCGGTTAAGCATCCGACTCTTGATTTCAGCTCAGGTCATGATCTCAGGGTCGTGGGATCAAGCCCTGCCTGGAACCCCACCTCCAGCCCCCTGTTGGGCTTCACTATTAGGTGGGGGTCTGCTTGTCCCTTTCCCTCTGCTTCTCCCCACCCCCACCCTCACCCCACTCTCTCTCTCTCTTTAAATAAATTTTAAAAAATCTTTTTAAAAAAATGAGCAGAAACAGAAATCACTTTTTTTACCCATTAAAAATTTAGCTTTCAAAAATTATTTTCACTAAGGTCGGAAATGCACGAGTCAGGTGAAATTAATTGTTTTTTATTTCTGTTTTTCACCCTGCAATGGCACATTTGTGAGTTTCCTGGGAATGAAATGTAGTAGTCTCTGGTTACATTTCCAGCCCACAGCACTGATTATGGTGAAGACTGCTTTCCTGAGGCGTGTGCTGTATTGGGGTGGGTGGGGAGATAAGCAGGAGGGAGGTCTAAAGAGGGACTGGTTGACTTTGAGCTTGCTGCCAATCTGTTTCTGGATAAATTCATGTATATGTCACAGAAATTTGCAAGGAATTTTAAAGAGACAGAAAATGATATATTCCTTCTGACAATATCTGGATGCCAGAAATAAGCTTCTGGACCTCGTCTCAAGCAATGGGCCAGAAATATAGCATTACCCTTCAGGACTCTTAGCTAAGATGTGCAAGAGCATGTGTGTGGTAGGATTTGGTCTGTGTTCAGAAAGAAGAATTTAATGCATTCATTATCTCAATTCTTCTCTCTAGGGGAAAAGCAGGCTGTAGGGATGCCAAAAACTGGAGCTGTATCTGTTTGCAAGCCTTTTCTCTTGTATATTTATCCAAGGAAAGCGATCGTAAGGGAGACCTGAGCTTATCACATTTTCTCTCTCCACGCCTTTGTACACACAGATCCTTTCCCCTTCGATGCTCTTTCCCTCTATTTGTACATAAAGAACCTGTCCTTTTCCTTTAAAATCCAGCTCAGAATTCTTTTTAGAATATGGTGCATTAACTCCTAGTGGACATCAGTCCTCACAGAAATAGTAATTATAGACGGTGGACACAATACAAAAGGTATTCTACATGGAAGGTGTAGCGGCTCTGAAGATTCTGGGGGATGGTCAAAGCAGCCAATTTAGGAGGGGAGTCAAAACATAGCAAGGACTGGCACAGGGTGAAATCCTCTTGTTTGCAGCTTTGGTCTGAGGATGGGCTGGAATCTTGGAGTGGTATGGGGCAACCACAGCTCTGATTAAACAAAACAAAATATGGGACGCCTGGGTGGCTCAGTCGGTTAAGCGTCTGCCTTCAGCTCAGGTCATGATCCCAGGGTCCTGGGATCGAGTCCCGCATCGGGCTCCCTGCTCCGCGGGGAGCCTGCTTCTCCCTCTGCCTCTGCCTCTCTCTCTCTATCTCTCATGAATAAATAAATAAAATCAAAAAAAAAAATAAATAAACGAAACAAAATAAAACAAACAAACAAAACCACTGTCTTTATGGCCTGAGGAGCAAAAAGACAGAACCTAGGGTGGCCACAGCCACCAGGAAGTGAGGGGAGAAGTCCAGGAAAGCGGAGAGCTAGGGAAGGGGAGCCCCAGGTTCTGTGTGTAACCAGAACCAACTAAGTGTCTGACCAACCCCGTGCGTGCATGGGCGAGACTTGAAGGAGCCTAGATAAGGCTCTAATAGTGACCTGAGGATCGATCAACCACTGCCACAGACCTCCCCATCTCCCCCCACCCCACTGTGTGTATGCATGTGTGTGCATGGATCGTACCCCCGCCACGGTCAGAAGCCGTGCCTCAGCTTGGCAAAACCAGAAACACAAGCTGTTGAGGGCACCTGCGTCTGACCCACAGGGCTGGATGTGTAGACCACCAGCTGCTTCTGTCATCCCCTGCGACGGAGGGGCTGGGCCACTTGTGAGGAGACTCTTGGGGGTCATCAGGAGCCAACTTAAGGCAGAGAGGACCAGGGAATGGACCGATCTCAGAAGCAGAGCAACGGGAGAGAAAGGACGAGAAGAATAGTGAACATGCTTGGAAGTTCTCCTATGGCTGGAGCACTCTGCACAGATTTCCTCATTGTGCGCTCACTACAACTCTAGGAGGCGAGTGCTATTCTTATCAACATCCCTGTGCACAGAGGAGAAGTCTGGGGCTCGAGAGACGTATGTGGCTCCCCACCAAGTGCCCCTCGTGGGTTCGGGGAGTCTGGGATAGTACTGACACCCTCAGTGTTGGCGAAAGTCGAGTCCGTGACCGGGAGCGAACTCCTCTGTCCTCTGCAGGGTGACAACGAATCTGAGCTTTCTCTGTGTGGTGAGATGGGAAATGGTGGGAAGTAGCAGGGCAGTTTGTTCCCTAGAAGTCACTCACTGGGCGGTGGTGGAGGGGATTCCGAGCGCGCAGTTGGGCTCCCAGGCCCACACTCCAGGGCGGGGAAGCCCCGCTGTGCACAGCCCCAGCCCCAGGCTCTCTCCATGCCCACCCAAGTCTCCTTGCCCCCTGGCAGGACACAGTCAGCCATGACCCCTCAGCCCTCCCACAGGCCTGGTGGGGCCGATGCGATCTCACCCACTGTGCAGACCAGGAAACTGGGATGAGGACATCCCCTCTTCCCACACATAAAACCTTGTTCTGTGCCTTCTCTGCCTACTTGGGACAGGGGCGGTAGGGTTGGGTAGCTGTGCTTGGCTCTAGAACTTCCTGTGGCCTTCAGTCAGAAGCTCCTTTGTAGTTGATGACCACCTCCTCACCCAGTCTTCCAGGCGAGGCTCAAATGTCTCCCCTTCCATTACAGGATTTGTGTCCCCTTAGTGCCTGGGTTCTTGGTCACACCACTTTGAAGAATGAAGAGGTAGACCAGACGAAGAGTGGTGGGCAGCAAAGCAAAGTTTATTGAGCAAGAGTTGGAAGTTCCCGGAGAGGGAGGGGGACCCGAGTGGGTTGCCCTCAGAGTTTCTAAGTTTAGGGGGTTTTATGAGCTCTTTTGTGGAACTATCTTAAGCAATCAGGGTGTGCTGAGTCACGCCAGTCAGGGCTTTGGTCATGTATGTGTCTACCTACTAGGTTCATGTCCACGTGCTGATGGTCTTTTTCTGCTGACATCTGGGGACTTAGGTCTTAACTGCCCCTTGCCGAGATAGGGACAAATGCTTTTGTGGGTAATTACCTTATTTTAGGACGTTTTGCAGAAGTCATTTCGGCAAAGGCTGCAAAGCACAATGTCAGTAGGGTCCTGCCTGAGCTGCAGAACAGGACGTCAGTGCTTGTTTTATTGTAGCTTTCTGACTCCATATTTTCTTGTTGGGGACCCTGGCCCTGACTGCCTAACTGTCCAACTCACTCCCGACACTTTGTCCCACCTCAGAAAGAACTAGTGATTCTCTCCTCACGCCCACGGCTCCCTCATAGCAGCTCCTCCTGGAATTATAACTACGCATCAGCAGCATCCCCTCCTAGAAGGAACTATGGAGGGTAAGCCTGCAGGATGGGGGCCATGTACAGGGCTGGGCTTTATTGGGAGGCAGAATGTATAGAACGTGGAGATGAAGTAGACACGGGATGCTAGAGGATGGAGGCATGAATACTAGCAACTCTCTGGTATACACCAGGGTGCAAGATGCTGCCATTTGCTGAGATGAGGTGGAAAAGGGCAGCTGGGACATCACGGAGTGAGGGGGCAATTAGAAGTCCCCTGAAAGCAGAAGTCCTGGCATCAATGCCTGCCGACAATCTCACACCAGAGAGATCTTGACAAGGACTTGAGACCTTTGGAGGCAGAGTCCCCCACCCGTCCCCTTTCCCTCATGTCCCAGCTATTACATATCAAGGACACTTATTTATATGGTGAAAGCACCTGGAAAGAAATGGAAACAGGGCTTATGAGAGCCCTCAACAGGGCTCAGATTGCTGGGAAATCACCCTCCTTTATGATCTCGGCTGATGTCTAATGAGGGCCCAGGAGGGCGGGGAGATGAATATTTAAAACACCCAGGGTCCTGGGCGAAGCAAACGGCCAGCCTTGAAGTCAGGGGTCTGGGCTCTGGTCCAGTGCCACCTCTAATCATGGCCACAATCCTGGAGGCAACTCCTCCGCGCCTGTCCCCCGGAGTGTCCCCAGCCTGTCTGGAAGTTCTGCTCGGTCCGAGGCCATTTTCTGTGACTCCTGTCCTGCTCCCCGCAGAGGTAGACATTTTCCTCCTCGCTCTTCAGCATCCTGCTAATTCCTCAGTTACAGCACTGCCACATTTAATTATGGTCCTTCCCAGTCAGTGCCACAAAGGAGGGAGAAGCAGGGGATCGGATGGTTTGGGGCTCCCTTTCCCAACGTTACCTCTCACTATGCATGACCTTGGGCAAGTCCCCCTTCCTGTTTGGGTCTCTGCCCCCCAACTATTGTGAGGTTTCAAACATGAGAAGAAAATGCACATAAACTGTTTAATCATCATGATTGGCAGATGTGAACTGCACAATAAAGATTAGGCCCCCACCCCAAGAAGACGGTGAGCTCTGTGAGGACAGGAGCGGTCTCTCGGGCATCTCCAAGGACTTGGACTTTGCCACCAGACTGAAGTGTGTTCATGTCCTGGCTCTGCCCCTGATGAGGCACATGACCTTAAGGCAGACCATTTTACTTCTCTGAGCCTCAGTTTCCTAATCTGTAAAAGAGTGGCTTTTGTTAGGAAAAATGTGGATTATGAATGTGAAGTGTCTGTTAGTGTCTGGCACTTAGTATTATAAAAGGCTCAGATTGTTGAATTTGGCCCCCTAAACTGTAGGGTCTGTGAGATCAGGAACTGTTTCTTTCTTGTTCACTAGCATATCCCCAGGGCTGCCAAATACAGTTGTGTAAGTTGTGCACTGCACTATTCCAGAGCATCCTTCATATAGACTTTGATGCAAATTATGCTCCTTGGAGTTGTTCAGTACATCAGCCCTGCCAGAACAGTGTCTGGCATTGTTCTAGGTGCTGTAAACAAGACCAATTCCTGCTCTTATGGAGATTATATCATAGTAGGGAGGGGGAATAATAAAAACAATAAATAAGTTCCCAATAAATAAAATAGGGTGATGTAATAATTCCTAGGAGAGGAAAGTCCTCATGGCTACAGTGACATGAGCTGAGGCATGAATATCAGCTGTGCAAACACTGGGTGGGGTATTACAGGAAGAACACAAAAACAAGGGCCCGGGGCAGGTGTGAATGTGCCAGGAAGTAGTCAGAAGGCAAGCTATCATGGGCACGCAGGCCCAGATAAAGACAGCATGCCCTTCTAAGTGGTTCTGGATGCCATGGAAGATTTCCATCAGTGGCGGGACATGATTCGATTTGTGATCTCTAAAGGGGAGGGAAGCAAGCAGGGACCAATCGCGAGGCTGATGCAGTCTCCCTGGCTGGAGATAGGGGCCACCAGGACCAGGGAGCGTGTTTTGGAATCAGAGACAATGAATCCAGGCCAGATGTATATCAGACACAAGTGGGCTGGATGTGGAAGAGAAGAATGGAGACTGGTCTTTATTCCTGGGGCTTCAGGTGGAGAGCTACATATGGAGACGAGAAAACTGGGAGTGGGACAGGTCTGGGGGAGAGTCTGTCATGCCTGGAAGGCACCTGAGTGGAGGGTCCAGTGTTCAACTCGCGTTCAGTAAACTTGTCGGATGCATGAATCAATGAACAACAGGCTCCATGTTCTCGGTAAACAGAACTAATAGGGCTCTTCTGGTAAAATTGAATGAGCTCATGGAGATTGTGGCTAGAGGAAGTTGCTTCTGATGCTGCCCTGAAGAGGCACAAACGGTCCCTGTGGTCTGACCCGCCCTCCCCTCCCCCCTTCCTGCCACATAGCCCTCTGACCATCCCAGAACCACCCCCCACCAACCCATACACACACACATGCTGCGCCAGGCTCCAGGCATCTCCTGCCCCACTTTGTGAGGAGAGCTGCTGCAGCCCAGGGATGGTTGAGGCCCTTTCTCAGGTGGGGAGGCCCTGCTCCATTCCCGGGGTGCAGGGCCAGAGTGCCTGAGGGTGCAGAAGCAAAGACTGTGGCACCAGGCCCATCGATTTATCATTGTGCAGTGCACTTTGGTTGGGGTCCCACTGAGCATGCTGGGGGTAGGGGAAGGGTGCTCCTGGTGTTCTGGGGAGGGCTGGCCCCCTGCAGGGCAAAGCTGCACTCGCCCGTGCTTTTCCCATAATCCCTCACCCTGCCATTCTTCACACTCCTCTGCTCCCACCCTCAATTGGCCTTTTCATTCTCTGGCAGGTGCTGTCTCCGAATGGAAGGTGTCTGCGAATACTACGGATATGTGAAAATGTCAGGACTCTTATTTCTGCACCGTTTCATTGTAGATGCTCTTCAGAGACCTAGAACTTCACAGCCGAGCTATGGGACCAGATCCACTCAAGTCTGGATCCTGGTTCTGTTAATTACAAGCTGTGCTGTCTTGGGCAAATGGCTTCCTGTCTCTGAGCCTCAGGTTCCTTGTCTGCAAAATGGGCTACTCGCGAGGTGTGAGTGCTGACCTAGGGATGTGCCCAGCACAAAGTCTGGCCCAAACCAGAGGCAGATTAACATGGAGGAAGAACTCCCAAGGTCAAGGTGGGGGATGTCACCTGCTTTGAGGCAACAGAGCATGAAGCTTAGAGAAGAAGCATGAACAAAAAGGAAGGAGCAGGAAGGACGAGTGGGGAGGGAGAATGCTGCCGCAGGAGGGCTGGGCCGCGTCAGGCCACACACAGCAGTACTGGGTAATTGAAGGAGTGTGCTGAGGGCACTGGGCAGCTTGGATGGGCTGTAGCAGGAGTACATGATCTGACTTCTGGTGGCTTTGCAGAGGATGAGTTGCAGTGGACAGTGGATGAAGCAGGGATTGCTAAAATCGAGTGAGGCGAGAAATCAAAGCCGAATCCCACTTCCTCTCTTGAGCCCTGGAATCAGATGGACCCAGGTTCAAATCTCAGCCGCGCCACTTGGCATTTGGGTGGACTCGGACACGCCACTTTCCCTCTCCAAGTTTTGGGCTCTCATCTGTAAAGGGGGAGGAGTTGGACCATGCATCTTGGGGCGATTATAGATATTAAATGAGCGAATTCATGGACAGAGGCTAGAACAAGCACTCAATAAATGGAAACTATTACTATTGCCGCCTTTTTGTGCCAGTCATGCACATAAACACACGTGGCCCTAATATACCCTTGGACTTGCAGAAGAGCCCCTCCCCATTTTTATAGCCAGTTCCAAATCAACCACTGTCGGCAGCTCTGGGTTGAGGGGTGAGTGGCACAGAGGCCTCAGAGGATTTGTGCAGTGGCTCGGTTGCCTAGCAACAGCATCAGCATCTGCACCACGGCAGAGCCAGACCACATGAGGCACCAGTCAAAACAAAGGCGGCAGCAATGACTCATAGCCAGTCCTGGGAACTGGTGGGAGAAGGGCCTTGTTTTTGGCAAGGATCGGGTACCCACAGGATCTAGCTCAGGGCAGGACCCAGCCCCCAGTTCTAGCCCCCTCCTTCTCTCCTATGAGGCCTACTCCCTCACAGTCCCCTGGGCCTTCTGGGGCAAGGAGGGGACTTAGGGTTGATTATGTGTCAACTGCATGCCAGAGCATTCTGTAACGTGCTGAGTGTTCACAGTCTTCAGAGCACTGTTTGTCCCCAAGTTATGACGCCTGAAGACAAAGAGGCCCAGAGAAGACTAACATCTGATGTTCAAGTCTGTCTCCTCAAGACCATGCCCTTTGACTAGCCACAGGGGGTCTCCCAGATCCTGCTCCCCTGGCCTCACCTCTTTACAGAGCTCTAGAGCCAAATGGCCAAGCATTCCTTGCCCCCCCACAGCTGAGCCATGGGCCCCTCATGCAGGATGACCAGAGCTGGCCTCCTCATTCTCCCTTATCCCCTTCCTTCTCCGCCTGGGCCTTCTTCTCTGTAACGCACCAACACCACCCCACGGTGTCTAGTAAAGTAGCGTCCGTCTTGGGCCCTTCCCAGCCTCCTCGACCTCAAGGCCAAACAGTCACAAAAGCCCAGCAACCGTCCCCTTCCCCTGCTCTCCTCCTCGGTCTTCTGTCCAGCTCAGGCCTGGCCATGGCCTCCTGGGCAGTGTGCCCACACCCCAACCTCACCCTCTCTCCTCCTCCATATGGTACCTTCCAAACGCCCGATAGGACCTCGGCATGGGACTCCTGGCTTCGATCCCTATGTGGCTCCATCTACCACAATCCAAAGCCCAAACTCATTCCCAGGGCCTGCGAGCCCCCCCACCATCCAGTCCCCATACCTAGAGCTCATCACGTGCACAGACACACAGCGCACCCTCACCCTCAAGGACACTCACACACACAGCCTCTCACACACACACACCTCTCCCTCTTTTTTTTTTTTTTTAAGATTTTATTTATTTATTTGACAGAGAGAGGGAACACAAGCAGGGGGAGTGGGAGAGGGAGAAGCAGGCTTCCCGCCGAGCAGGGAGCCCGATGTGGGGCTCGATCCCAGGACCCTGGGATCATGACCTGAGCCGAAGGCAGACGCTTAATGACTGAGCCACCCAGGCGCCCCCACCTCTCCCTCTTGACCGTGGGTGGCAGAGATTCTCCTTGCTCCCTGGTGACAGACGAGCTGAGCACAGCTGGGAACCGTGGTGACTACAGCCCAGCAGTCCTCCAAGCAACCATGGCCTAGGTTCCAGGTCAGGGGCCGCTCTTCCCTGAGGCTGGACCTCCAGTCACGCTCAGATCAATCAATACCTACTTACCCCAGTGAGACCGGCCACCCATGTCACGTGAGTCCTGACAGGGTGGAGGTGAAGAAGAAGGACCCTGACGACTTAGGCGTGAATCCCAGTGAAGCCACTCGCAGTTTTCAAGGACGGGCACACATTCTCTGATAGTCCCTCTGCGGTGGGAACCGAAGGCCCCTCCCCTAGCACGTGGGCTGGACTTAGGGGTCTGCTCTAAGAAATGGAAGAATAAAAATAAAGAGGAAATGACGAGGTGTGACTTCTGAGACCAAGTCATAAGGGGTGCTCCAGCTTTGCATTCTCCTCGGTCTTGGGTGACTCGTGCTGGAGGAAGACATCTGCCATGCCCTGAGCACGCTCCAGCGTCCTGAGGAGAGGTCCCGTGACGAGGCGCTGAGGACTCCTGCCACGTGAGTGAGCCTCCCTGGAAGCGGGTCCTGTGTGCCATCCGTCCTGCAGCATCTGCCAGCACCCTGACCACCGCCTCAGGAGAGACCCAACCCAGAACCACCCGGCTCATCCTGTCCGGGATTCCTGCCCCACAGAAATCGTGAGGTAGCAGACGTTTGTTGTAAGCTGTCAAGTCAGGGCCGAGGAGGGACAACTGGTCTCGAAGCATGAGCATCTTATACATTATCCTAGAGTCAATCTCTTACCCTCACTCTGTTTCCATTTCCTCAGCTGTAAGATGGTTTAGTAAGAGCATGTATCCAGTGTTGTTGAAAAGATGGAATGAGTTCATGATCAGGGAGTGTTTAACCCAGTGCCCGGCATGTATTAAACATCCAGGAAATATCAGCTATTATTATTCTGATTTCTTATAAAGGGTTTCCTTTACATTTCCAAAAACTTGAAGTAAGACCAAAACATCCAGGGCTTGCCCCGTATCCAGCTGAGCACACCTGCCGCAAGGAGCTAGACGCTGTGATCACTGGAAGTCAGTGCCATCGCTTTGTTAGGGAAGAATTTCAGCCGAGGGATTCCCAGCCTTTTCCTTCAAAGCAGTAGAGTCCAGAATCACAAGAACCATAAATAATAGCAGCCATAAGAACCGGCAGCCCCTGTCAGGCCCCGAGCTCCTATTCTGCAGAGCGCCTCACGCACACTGACCCTCGCGCGGAGGACTGTCGGGCCCGGTGACGGGTGAGGAACCGAAGCCCAGGGGGCAGAGCGCGATGGCCACGGTCCCCAGTGAGTCAGCGGTGGAGCTGGGGCACGAAGTTGCTCTGTCCGATGTAACAGCCACTGCTAAGAATCGCTCCGAGAGTGGGCGCCCCGCTCGCCCCTCGCACCTCAGGAACGTCCACAGGGGCGGTGCTGGCTCTGGCAGGAACTGAACGCCTGCCCTAAAGGCAGATGCACTCCTTTGGGGCTGCATCTGCAGCACGCTCTCCTCCCTGCCTTTCAGGGGCATGGAGACTCAGGGATCCCCCAGAAGCCAGGGGCCCCGTGTGGCTGTAGCACGCTAGCACATGGGGGTGCGGACAACCTCCCCGATCCCCACACCATCCACTGCCCTGCAGTCGTGGGAAGGCCTCCAGATTCAGGGAAGGCCTCCAGATCCGGGGAAGGCCTCCAGATCCGAGTAAGGCCAAAGGCCCCGGCGTGAGTGCAAGTGCCATCTCTGGATGATGCCAGTGCCCGCCTCACTGAGATGTCATGATGGCGCGTGGCATTCTGGGAAGCCCAAGAGGGGCCTGCCTTCGCAGCTCTGGTCTTCCCATCCGAAGCACTGCAGCAAACACCCTCCTTGAACACAGTTCCTGCTCCGCGACCCCTCCAGACGTCCCCAGAGGTGGCAGTCTGTGGCTGGGACCAAACAGGGGCCTCTCAAATGGTTACCAAGAAATGTATCTCTTCTGGCCCTTTGTCCTGGGTGTTAACAATGCAAGGATGACAGAATGCGCTAGACTCACATGCCATGATCCGTGTGAGGCACATTAAACTGGAAAATTCAAAGGCTTCAGGTTCAGCTGCTAAAATGTGGGCTAGCTTTCATCGATGTTCTTGCTCCCAGTAGAAGGCTCGAGTGCCCCTCAGCTAGAGCATGGCAAGGGGCAGGCTCGCTTTTGGATTGATCTCCAGAAAGCAAGGGGGTGGGGCACATTTTACGCACCTGGCAGTATATTCTTTGAGCTGTCTTAGGATGAAAAAGCCAGCATCTGAGCAGGGACAGAAGAGACCACACATTCCACCTCCTCTGTCTCCTTGCTGAAGGGATGCTCAGCCTCTCTTTGCATACCTCTACTGATGGAGAGCTTACCACTCCCAAGACAGCCCTTTCTGGAACCAGATTCTGGAATTTGAGCCCTGGGTTGGACATCCCGTGCAGCGTATGACCCTGGAAAAGCTGCTTCCCTCCTGTGAGGTTCAGCTTCCTTTTCCATAAATAGGGCTCATGATCTCACAGGTCCACAGGGAGATTCAAATAAGATATTGGCTATGGATGTCATTTTGAGATGGCAAGCTGCATGCGGGTGGTGAGGGTTATTTTTGTCATAACTGCCATTATTATGAGGATGTTACACTAATGGTTCAGGAGCTTTCTCTGAAACTGAACCCATATTTCCTCCCCTCTAGCGCCTGTGCACTAGGTCTCCCCACCTATGGGTTAATCACAGTGGTTGTGGTGAGAAAAGGAAGACTTTGTCAGCTTTATTAAGACTCGAATCCAAACTGAGAATCGTCATTCTGGAAAAATATTGACCAAGGGCGCACTTTGAACCTGTGACTCCCCATTAATGAACTTGTGGCTAGTCTCAGGGCCATGTGCATCAAAAAGAGGGACATGCCCCCATCCTCCGTCCTCCTGGTTTCTGTCAACAAGCATTCCAGTGCTTTCTATGGAGGATACAGAGAGGCTTTACCAGCTCACCCAACACACCCCACCTCTCTACTCTGTCTCCTATCGATATATCTCTTTCTCTGGTGCTTATCGTGATCAGACCTTTCTTAGTCATTTGTTTACTATCTGCACCTTCCTGCTAGAACGGGGACCTTGTCTGTCTTGTTCCCCACCCCATTTCCAGCGCCAGCCCAGGGCCAGGGATATGAGATGCTGAATCCATGTCTGTAGAATGAATTTATAAATAAATGGTGAATAAGTGCAGCTCCCACACCCAAAGAACTTCTGCCTGGTGGGGGACAGACAAGTAGAAGGATGGTATCAATTCCATGCCATCAGTGCCGTGATAACAGATGAACAGGGATGAAACAAGAAGAGGTCAGGAAGGCTTCCCTCGGGAGAAACTTGAAATGGGCCTTGAGGGATGCATAGAAGTTAGCCAGGTGGTTGAGGAAGCTGTGTGTACAAAGGAGCAGAGTGTTGAATGACAGGATGCACTTGTGGTAGGACACCTTCTGAAGCACAGGGATCCCAGGGTTCCACTGGGAGAGGGGAGGTGGGAAGGCTTATCTGAAATCAGGTCAGGACCCATGTGCCTCCTCGTGAGAGCAGAAGGGAGCTCTGAGAGCTGGGCAGGAGCTCGGTGGCGTCAGATGGCAGGAAGACCACTTCCAGGAAAAATCTGTCCAAGGTTTCACACGTAGGGCAAAGCCAGGAATCAAACCCGGTTCTTTCTGATCTCAAAACTCAATTTCCTTACCTTATATCACCTGCCTCCCTGAAGGCACAAGGGGACAGGTGTGAAAAGGAAGGGAAGAGAAGAAAGGAGCAAGGGGCAAAAACACGCTGCCTGCTATGGTCGGAATTCATATGTTGAATTCCTAACCCCCAAAGTGATGGTGTCAGTAAGTGAGCCTTTTTGCCTAAGTCAAGCGAGGGGAGCCCTCATGAATGAGATGGATGTCTTGTAAAAGCATGCTGTTTATGGTAACATGAAAGATTTTAAATCCTTCCTCATTCCTGGGTTCAGGCACGATTTTCTCTTGTGTGCATGCAAAATGAGGAGACCTAAGCTTTGACCCACTTCGCTCCCTCTCTTCTGGCACCAATTGTTAGAAAAAGCATTGGGTTTAAAGTGAGAATTTCAGAGCAGACAGTCCACACTCTTAAAAGAAAGGAAAAGCCCGGTAACTGAACCCCCAAGAGAGAGTTGCCACTCGAGGTGCCTTCTGCGTGAGATTGCTGAATCGTGACGTCTAATCATCTTCATTTTACAGATGAGAAAGCTGAGAGTCAGAGGGGGACTTTTTCATACCAGCATCACACTAGGAAGCGAAGACTGAATATAGCCAATCCATCATTTGGGTCCACGTCACCATGTGGCAGAGCCCGTGGCCATTTCTTCACCACTGGGCCCAGCATGGGTACTCAACAAATGTTTGCAAAATGCATGTATTGATAGATGGATGAGCGTGATCCTGTTCACTGTGACATCAACTTCATACCTGTATTTTCATTCCAAGTATAGTGTCTGGTTACCTAACGTTTACTCCATGGAAGTTTGTTGAGAAGACTGAGCAATCATGCCCTCATGGTGCAGAGTGGCAGGACCATCTCCTGCTTGAGCCCAACAATAGACCCAGAAATGAGTTGTCCCAGCCCAGCAGGACACAAATGACAGGGGGTCGATGTTGTAAAGGTGGGCTGCATCGGGCCGGTGCGGAAAAGACAGACCCTTTTCTCTCTTCTCCCGGGCATGAAGGGAGACTCTATCTGCGCCCAGGCAGGGTCATGTGACTGGAAGAGGGAGCAATAGGGACAAAGATCTTGAGGCAGAAATTAGCAGGATGCGTGTCTGAGGTACAATAAGAAGGAAAATGTGGCTGGAGTCCACCATGTAGAAATGATTTTTTTTAACCTAACAAGGCTTTTGTGAGGGTCATACAGAGGCAGAAAAGAGAAAAACGTCAGGCAGCAGCCTTCTCTTTGCTTCCTTCTTGGACCTCTCACAGAAGGATGGACTGGCTGAAGGGATGGGCAAGAACTTGAGCCTAATGGGAAGTTGAGGATGATAAGATTGAAGATGACTCTCAACAAGTATGCAACTGGATGGCTTTCAGTTGAAATGACAGAAAACCCCATTGGCTGTGACTCCCGTACTAAGGACATTTATTTCTCTCTCATTAGAAGAAATCAGGAGGTCAGTGGCTCAGGGTTGGTGTATCAGCTCCACAATATGAGTGAGCTACCTCAATATTCCTTTGAGTCTCTTGTCCTCCTCATGGTTGCAAAATGACTGCCACAGCACCAGGCATCATGACCTCCCTTGACCATACATTCACAGACAGAAGGCAGAGAGCAGTGGTGGCAGGGGCCAAAGAGTTTACCCCCACATGCCTCCTTCTTATTATGGAAAATATACTTTCCAGGAACTCCCCAGCAGATTGAACAGACCTGGATCACTGGTCAGACACAGGGAAGGGATAAGGTGAAGCTTCGGTGGTCACCATGCCCATGGGGTCACTGCTTAGCCTCTAAAGTAATCGGTTGATTCAGGAGAAGCAAACAAACACATCGAACTAATCAATCAACTCTCAGGAATAATAACTCACCTTTGAATGGCACCTTATAATTAAAAAAGATTTACATGCATTGGTTCATCATAACCTCCCAGCTGACGTTTCAAGGAGAGAGTAAGTATTACCCTCCTTTTATAGATGAGAACACTGAAGCTCAGAGAGAGGGAGCGACCGCATGTGGCAGAGCTAGGTTAGTCTGTTTGCAAAGCCCCCACTGCACCTACTCTTCATCCAGCCAAGACAACTGCCTGCCTGACTAAAGAAGGGCTTTGTTCACACTCTCCAGAAATCTCCTTCGGAAGGAAGATCCCCCACCGTGTTCAGAGAGCAGGTACACAGGGAGCAGAGCGATATGTCTAAATGATCATTCGGGGGTGAGCTCGCATTCTGGACTTGATCGACCTTCCCCCAGACAGTGACACGCCTCCACGTTGCCTTGAGGAGACCTGGGATTGTGGGAGCAGGAAGCCCCCGAGAAAACCATGGCGGATGTGTGATTGACTGACTCTCAAATAGGCTCCGGAGAACCAACGGGGAGGCCCTGTAGGAGGCTTGGTGCAGAGGTTATGGGCTGAGATTTGGGACGGAGAAAGGAGGGACACCAAGCCTCACCTGCCCCTGCCTGCACCCACGCACAGAGGGGGGGCGCCTTGGGAGTGGGAGGTAAGGGGGAGCGCAGCCTTTTAAAAGGCTCAAAATGGGGGAAGATACGGAGGCCTGTGAATTTTTCTTCCCTCGAAAAGCCTCTTCTGAAATCACAGAGTGCTTTTCTCAGATCATCCATTTTACTTATTTATCATTATTTTCATCAATTATATATTATTACAACTATATCTTTGTACTTTACAGAGTATTGGTCTTCCTTCGGGAATCAGGAGACTCCAAAAAGCAAAGATGCGGAGGAGAATAAGCTAGCTTGCTTTCCTCCTCTCTAGCTAGGCTCTCAATCCTCCACCTCCGTCTACAGCTGCCTCTCGGCTGGATTCCTGCCCTTTGCAGCCTCCTCCCCTGAGGGAATGGCATTAACCATCCACTTTCTTTCAAAAAAGAGAAACACAACAGCCTCGTGGCCAAACATTGAAGTGTATTTTATCTGATAACCAAGTGGATGAGCGTGGTCCCTTCATAACGTGTGCTCAGATCCAAAACTCACCCTTCCTCTTGCTCTTCAGGGGGATGATCTTAGGACACTGGAACTGATGCCCACCTCCCCTTACTTTCCCTGCTCCTTGCCCTACCCTCCCCAGCCTCAGGCCCTGGTCCGCTGGCTGCGTCCGGGACAGAACCAGGTGCCTAACGCAGAGAGAAGGAGCTTCCTTCTGGTTTGCGGCTTCCAACTTTCAAAAACCTAACCCCCCAGGGGAAGGAAATCTCACAGCACAGACGAAATATTTAGGAGAAAACACAAAGCTGTATGAACAAACTCTCCCCTTTCTTTGTAGCTTGCCACCCCTCCAATCAGAACTGAATTCTTGGGCGCCTGGGTGGCTCAGTCGGTTAAGCGACTGCCTTCAGTTCAGGTCATGATCCTGGAGTCCCGGAATCGAGTCCCGCATCGGGCTCCCTGCTCAGCAGGGAGTCTGCTTCTCCCTCTGACCCTCCTCCCTCTCATGCTCTCTCTATCTCATTCTCTGTGTCTCAAATAAATAAATAAAATCTTTAAAAAAAAAGTGCAAATAACATTAAAAAAAAAAAAAGAACTGAATTCTTCAGACTGGGGTGTCTCTCCCCCGGAGGGAAGATCTTAGAGGAGAAACAAGATACTTTGGGTCCTAAAGAAAGAGTCCTGATTTTTCTCCGGGTTGAGCCCCCACGGAGGGTGGCAAAATCCCTAAGGAATTTGTGGATCCTAGAGAGACAACACCTGCCCTTGGCTTCCCACGGGGAGCCCCAGAGAGATGAGAGAAGCCACAGAACGGGATGCAGGCGTGTCTTGGAAACAAGGCTGTGCACAGCCTTACCGGGATGTGCTGGTGACCGGGAGCAGTGGAAGCAATGAAATGATTTCCAAGCACCCAAAGAGGCAAGACTGAGCCAGGGGCCCAGCAGATTCAGCACAACTAAAAGAAAGCAGCAGTATCACCCCCACTCTGTCTTCTTCCCTCCCTCCCTCCCTTCCTCCCCCTCTCTGTCTCTCTGTCTGTCTCTCTCTTATACACACACACACACACACACACACATCAGCAGCAGCAAATTTTGGATTGATCCTTCAAAACATAAGGACGAGAGGGATTGTCCCATCAGTATTATTATTTCTGTTGCTTTTCTCACCATCCTCACACCCCAGGCCCCACTACCATCTCTCACCTGACCTGCTACAGTAGTCTCCTAACTTACATCCACCCTTGCCCCGCTATAGTTCTTTCTGCCCACAGCAGCCAGGGTGATCTTTTAAAAACACAGTTTAGATCATGATAGTCCTCTTCTGCTCAGAATCCTACAGCAAGTTCTCAGTTTACTCGGTGCAAAATGCAGATTCCCTCTGTGACCTGCAAGGTCTTACCTGTGTACCCCTTGGACCTCATTCCCCAATCATCTCCTTCTGGCTGTTCCTCCTCCAACACACTGAGCTTACAGCCCACCTCAGGGCCTTTGCACATGAGCGAGAATATTTCCAGCAGACATGGGGCTTGCTCCTTTAAATCATTCCGGCTCAAACATCACCTGAGTACCTGATCTGAGAGCGTGACTTCGTCTATTTCTTTCATGTCCCTATCCCCGATACTTAGGACATCACCTGACACTCCATGTATGATTGATGGATATTGATCGAATGAATAAATTTTCCATGTTGACAGCTAACCAAGGGCCCATCGAGTGGAGTCTTGAGTCTTGATGGATGTTATCAAAGACCAGAAGATCAGCTCCTTCAGCCCTGTATAATATTTGAGTTCTCCAGATTTTAGATGCCATCCAAGGAAAAAGTGGAGGAATATTGATTATGTCCACCACCCTAAAAATAGAATTAATATAAATGATAGAAAGTGAAATTGTTTTTTGCACTAATTTCATGGCCTGGGATTCCCAGTTGGCACACCTTCCTTGAAACAGAAACCCCCAGCTAGTTGGAGGCGACCCATCAACGTCTTCAATGACTTTGCTGCCGGACCAGCTCACCTGCTTCCTTCATTCGTGGTTTTCTTAAATAACATTTCATCCTTTCACTGTGTTGCACCTGGGCTGGTGGGCACTTGGTTACTATAAATAATAACAATTAATACTTATTGAGCATTTATAGTTCCAGAAACTGTGCTGAAGTCTTCATACGGCTGATCTCCTTAATCTTCCCAAGGACCCTGGGAGGTTTGTAAGGCTTGTGCTATTTTCAGCCGCACTTTGCAGATGGTCCCTGACCTGGAGGCACTCCGAGGTCCGTAGGGGGGACAAAGACATGAATCAATAATTACCATATGGCGCAAACTCGCACAGAAGCAAGCACAGTGCTGTGGGAACACAGATGGAAAGCTGGCTCGTGCTCTTTAGGGTGGGGGTCAGTGAATTTTGCCTCCTGCAGCTCCCAGAACCCTCTCAGACTCTGCCTTCTTGGGACCTCCAAGCCTGTAGTTCGTCTCTCTGAAACACCCTGCCCTTGGCTCTTCACATGGCTGGCCCCTCCTCCTTCAGCTCCAGGCAACCCCCAAAGTAGGGCCCCCAACTTCAGTCCGGAGGCACCAGGAATGTGAGCTCCCTGAGGGCAGGGGTCCTGTCGCTCTTGTTCCCCACTGCATGCCCAAACCTGGATGATGAGTGTTTGACACGGCAGACGTGCTTGGTAAATATTGATCGAACAAATGCCTCTGTGAGCATGTGAGTGAATTAAGTAATTGAAATTATGAGAGGCTCAGTATGCTGGAAGGGAGGAAGGGAGAAAAAGAGCTTTCCAGACACATTCGCCATGACACGGGCGAAGCTGGAGGGGGTTTGCCAGACCTCATGGCAGAGGGAGCACAGAGATCATCAGAGACATCCTCTGCCTCACTCTGCTTAGAGAACCTCCTGGTCCGTATCTCCCAGCCCCTCTCCCCCAGATCTCCCCCCAGCAGAGCTCTTAGGACACACTAGATTCTCCTTGATGTCTGATGAAGGAGTGAATGACGGGGCATCGGTGGAGCTGAACAAATATGTCACTGAATGGGGCAGTGCTGCCTCCCGCTCGCGAGCTGTCATCCTCAGAGAGTAGTGGCCAGTTCACTGTTTATCTCAAAGGCACGTTCACTGGAGGTGTTCGTGTCAAGCAGACCTGGATTGGAACCCTACCTCCATCACCATGGCCGAGCCCCTGAGCCCCCGAACCCTAGTGTGTGTGCCTGTCCTGGAAATGACAATGCCTACATGCTGGCTGCCAGGATTGCCCTCTGCATAGTGGCCGCTACAGAGTAAGGGCTCCATAAAGAACCCGTCATTGAATGAGTGAATTAACGGATGAATGAACAAAGGACAAAATAAATAGGTATTTTTGGTGAGATCTTGGAACTTCCTAAATTTAGTGAATTTGAGACAGCCGGATGTAAGAGAAGCTGCAAATTCTCTTCTCCAAACATCCGGAGAATGCACGGACATGAGCCCTGCTGGAGTCTTACTTACCTCTGCACCCATCCCAGCAGTGGTTTTGAGGGTGTGGGCCGAGGATGCTTGTGTGATCCTCCCCCCACAGGACCTGTGCTGTCCTGTCCCCAAGCCCAAGCAGGAAAAACCAGTACAGCCAGAGGGCTGCCCCACGCACACGGAGAAGGGGCCCCCATAGAGGGGCCTGGGGGCTTGAGGCAGGCCCCAGAGAGCTTGCTGGACCTTTGCAGGCACAGCTTAGTAGCTAGGAGGGTGGGCTCCGGAACCCAACTGTCTGGGTTCAGGAGTCAACCCAGCTTCTTATTAACTGAGAGGCCCTAGACAAGTCCCATGTGCTCAGCATGCCTGGGCTTCCGGGTCTGTAAACTAAAAATGGTAACAACACCTGCCCCACTGGGTTGTGGGGGTTCTGGAATCAGCACGTGGGAAACATGAGAGCAGCACCTGGCCCACTGTGGGTTCCCAATAGATGTTAGCTGGAAGTGGAAATAAAAAGATTCTAGCATTATTTATCTACACCTGACTTAGCGTCCGCCCTGTTCTAGGTTCTGGACATGGAGGGTATAGAGCAACAGGATGTGACCCCAGCCCCCATGGGGCCCCCAGTCTGGTGAGAGAGGCCACTGTGTCAGCAGACAGGGGCCCCCAGTGACATCTCTGCTGTGACAGGGCTGAGTCCCTGCAGCAGGGACACACGCCCAAGCGCCCTTCCTGGAGGACGTGATGAACTTCATGGGGCAAGGGCCACTGAGCCAGGAAGAGGGGAGGGCAAAAGGCTGTGTATGGCATGGCCCAGAGGCAAGGGAGCTTGGGATGGCTGGGGCACAGGAGGAGGAGAAACACATGGGCAAGGTGCGAAATGGTCACTGTCAGAGATTTGCAGGGCACACCCTGTGTGCCAGGCCCTGTGCCCAGCGCTGAAGACCGAGAAAGCAGACAGAAGCAGCTCCCGAGGGGTGTACATTCTAGTAAGAGAGATGGAGACCTAGACAGTAATGCTGTGGAGGGTGCCAGGCATGCCCAGAGCCTGGAGGAAGCCCCAGGTAAGCCGGGGAGATGTGTTTTGACAGACTCTCAGAGGACACAATGATTGCAACAGTGTTCCTTCTTCCCTGCCTTCCACCCAGAGGCCAACCACCATGGGGGTTGAGAGGGCCGGCTCTCCGCTCAAATCTCCACTCTGCCACTGGGTGGCTGTGTGACCTTCGGCCAAGCCTCTTAACCTCTCTGTGTCCTCATTGGGTTGCTATGAGGATTAAACAAGTTCACACATTTAAAGCACTCTGAACCATGCCTAGCATATAAGTAAATGCTCTATGTGTTACATATGGTAGACCCCTTGTTCAGTTTATGGATTAAGTGTATTAAGCTCCCCTGGGTGCCAGGCATTGTTCTAGTCACTGGAGACATCACAGCGGCATCACAAATAGGCAAGAGCCTTGCCTTCAGCCAGCTTCCCAGGATGTGGGGCTCTCAGGGTTAAAACTGGAACAGTCCTGGGCAAACAGAGGCGGTTGGTCACCCTACTTCTGAGCTGTGGAGCTTCGGGAAATGATTTCCCCCTTCTGAGCCTTGTCTAAAAAGCCTTTCCTGAGCCCACTGTCTGTGTCGCCCTTTCCTGGCCACTTGCCCCCTTCCTATCCTTTTTTTATTCTATCCTTTTTTTATCTCTATCATAGCATTGACAGCTAGCACGCAGCCCATTACCTCCCTGTTTGTATACTTGCGGCTCTTGTCCGCCCAAGCTGGAATATAAGCTGCAAGCCGGACACTTTCTTCGCTTAGAAAGTGAGCTGAGGCCCTGTACCCACCACCTTACAGATACGTGACAAGCGCTCCAGGGAGATCGTGACAGGGAAATTCTTTGTAAAGGACAGCACGCATGTGAGTCGATTTTGGACACAGTTTCAGCACCCGAGAAGTTGGGGTACAGCAGAAAGGACTGGAGTTGAGTTGGGGAAAAGCCCAGAGACCTTAGTGTTGAACAGGCTTATCCTGTACATGAGGAAACAGGAGGCTCAGGGGAGGTGACTGGCCCCCAGGCCCCCGGGGGGTTTGCAGCAAAACTGGAACCTAGGCCTCTTAAGAGGGAGCTCCGTCCCTTTCCCCTGCTTCTCATATAGCTGTCTCTCTGCTACCCCTCAACATCTAGCAAGACCCTTGTGGAGTCCAGGATATCACCCAAAGAGGAGTCCTCCTTGTGGGGGAGGCCCTTCTGGGGGGGGGGGGATTCCTTGCAAATGGTCACATTCAGGTCCCAAGCCCTTAGCCCTAACTACTGTCAATGCTACATGGATTGAGAATTTGGGCAATGAACTTTTGGTCACTGTCATGAGTATTTATTTCCTTCAATCAACTCGTTATATTATGAAGGCTCTAAAATAATATTCCTCATGATTTGGAGTCAACAGGGAAAAAATGCTTTGCACAAATCGCAAACTCTTGAGATTTTTTTTTTTAAGATTTTTATTTATTTATTTGAGAGAGAGAATGAGAGAGAGAGAGAGAGCATGAGAGGGGGAGGGTCAGAGGGAGAAGCAGACTCCCCGCCGAGCAGGGAGCCCGATGCGGGACTCGATCCCAGAACCCGGGGATCATGACCTGAGCCGAAGGCAGCCGCTTAACCAACTGAGCCACCCAGGCGCCCGCAAACTCTGAGATTTAAAAGCGAACCCCAGCATTTCAGTTTACACTTCAAATGAAAATCTCTTCTTCAGTCTGGGCCTGCCCAACTTCTAACCTTCACTGGAGTATAAATATTATTTGCTTTCTTCTCAAGTCCCGAAATATGTTTTACTAAGTCATCCTAACCATTTTTTTAAAGGCTAATTTAGCGCAGCAGCATGTGTGGTATTAGGCAGGGAATCTGCTCCAATGTGCTGCCCAAACGTTTATCTGCAGTAAGACACTTAGACACTTCGTCAGGGACCATCGTGTATTGACACCCAAAGGGGAATTCATTATTTCCATTCCAAACCTGGTTCTCCTTCTGGTTTCCTGTCCTCGTAATGCCAGCATAGTTCACTTAGGTGTCCAGAAACAAAGAACTATTCTAGACTCTTCCCTCTCCCTCATCTGCCACATCCAATCTGTCCCATGTCCCATCATTTCTACCTCCTCCCGTGTATCTCTTAAATCAGTTGCCATCCCGGGGCGCCTGGGTGGCTCAGTTGGTTAAGCGACTGCCTTCGGCTCAGGTCATGATCCTGGAGTCCCTGGATCGAGTCCCGCATCGGGCTCCCTGCTCGGCGGGGAGTCTGCTTCTCCCTCTGACCCTCCTCCCTCTCATGCTCTCTGTCTCTCATTCTCTCTGTCTCAAATAAATAAATAAAATCTTAAAAAAAAAAAAAATCAGTTGCCATCCCTCCAGCGGTACTACTTAATTTAGTTCGTGTCTTCTTTTCCTTCCCCCGGACTGTTATCATGGCGCCCCGACTGGGTCCTCCCAGCCCTGGCCCGTACACCTCCTAATGTATACACCACCCAGGCCAGTGGTCAGACATCTTGCTGATTGTCTGCTTTTTCTTTATTTTACATTTATCTCTTTCTTCCCGATTCTTTATTAACATCACTCCTCTTGGCACCCAGCCTGATGTGCCTAATATATGGCCTTAACTATGCGTCGATTCTTATCAACTCAGTAATGTTGCTTTGTAGGGAATGTGTTGTAACTTAAATAAATAGTCTTATGCTATTAATGTCATTGGTTTTCCCTTCTTTCCCTCAGTTTTTTTGCACGGAGATCTTTCCATGCAGCCGTATCTACACCTGTTCTGTGGTATCTGGCTCCCGTAGCATATTCCAGAGTGTGCATCCACCCCACTTTCTCCTTGTGCTTGCCCCTAATGGGCACCCGAGATCCTCTCATCCCCTTCTACCCAGAGCCTAGCAATGACTCTCCTAGGACACGTTCCCCTGCAGACCTTGGAAAGAACTGATCTGAGCTGCACACCTAGGATGTGTGGGACATATGACACATGCAATCCTTAATCACTTTCCAGAGCTCTGCCAACGTGCACTCTCACTTCCAAGCACAAGCGTTCTGGTCTCCCCACATTCTCACCAGCATGTGGAATTATTCACTGACTAATGCTCGCCGCGCTCATACACATACATTGATTATCACAGTGTTGTTCTCGCTTCTACTTCCCTCATTGCTGGTGAGATTGAGCCCTTCCTCACATATTGCTCAGCCAGTCGGATTCCCCTCTATGAAGGAAATGTTCATCTTTGTCCTATGTCCTGAGTTCCGTATTTTCTTTGTAATTGGTTTATAGGAGTTCTTTGTAGAGCACAGGAACAATAATTTGTGACATGGGATACTGCAAAAATCTTTACTCAGCCTGTCATTTGTCATTAACATTTCTGGTGAAATTCTTTCATTGAGAGAGAATATCTCCATTTTAACATCAAATTCATCCATTCTTGCTGTCTGGCTTGTCAGGATCCCTTTTAGTCCCCACCCCCTGGTCCCAACAGTATGACTTCAGCTGAGACAGCCATGTGCCTCCAGTGTCATCCTGCCTTAGGGAACACAAGGGACTGGTACCCAGACGGGCAGGCACCTGACCCCACTGCGCCACCGATCCCATTCCTGAGGAAGGTGACCGTGGGACTGAGAGCAGATCAATCAATCTCTGCCTTTAGTGGTGGTCAGACTTGGGCGCTGTTGATAACCATTTTCTATTGTGATAAAGCTGCCCCATAGGCAGGCACCAACATGTAACAGACAGGAGGAGAGAAGCAGAGAGAGGACAGAACTGGACGGTGTCCTGATTTCCCTTCCGATCCTCTGGTTCCTGAGGCTCAGCCCCCAGGGGACAGCTCAGCAGCTTCCTGACCTGTGTTCCCCAACTGCCTTACAAAAAGCAGTGTTCGGGCATTCAAACACTATCTTTATTTCAGCCTTATCCATCTACCACCTGTACTACCTCTTACTTAATACTTTACATTCAATTGACCAGATATGTTTGCTTACAGCTTTGCAATTTCAAGAGAAAACTTTATATCGAGACTACGAACAGAAAATAAGCACCACTTGCTATATCTTGAGGTAATGATGGAAACAGATATAATTAGAACAACGCCAATGCTAACTGAAGGCCGAGCCCTGTAGACCGTGTTCAGACAGAGTAGACCCAAACTGGGACTTTCTTCTTAATGTAATCAGGATTTATAGAGACGTACTAAAAGAATAACCTTTTCTTGGTGCGATTCAGTGTTATTGAATGTCTTTACTCCAATCTCCCAAAACACTTCCCGGTCCCAGTGATATCTTTAAAAGTCAAGGTTCTAACGAATCCCCTCTCTGTCCCCTGACAAGCTTTTTATTTTCTTTCTCCTTAATCTATGTCTGATTATTGCAACTGAAAACATCATAACAAAGTAAAGTATCTTCACTTAAGGGACAGTTGTTCTAATTTATTGTTGAGAACCAAGCTTAAAGGAACCGGCATACACGCCTTCCTCCCATATTCTGTTGTTCAGAACTCAATCATGTGAACCCTCTCCTAGAAGCAAGGGGGTCTGGGAAATGTGGTCCAGAGTGCAGCAGTGCTTCCTTGCACCATGGAAGGGATGCGGGACTCTTGTGTGGACAGTGTCTGCCGTATACTGTCACCAGTGGCTGGCACAGGGCTGGACATGCTGTGGGAGCTTGGCTGAGGAAGGGAAAGAAGGAAGGAAAAGGGACAGAGGCAGAGAATGTGCCCTATCCTTTGCCTTTAGGTGGGAAAAAAATTACTATTCACCCTGCAGGCTCATGATTTTAAATGAGCGTGAACTACTTTTTTCCCCAGACATATTGATACTCAGCATAATGCAGAGAGAATTGTATGGTTTTATTAAGCAGTTTTATTTTCATTCCCAGGATCTTTCTGGGAGGACATTATATACAGGTTCATTCGTGAAAGGTCACTTGGAATATACATTTCTATAAATTACATCTTGTCTTCCCCTGGCCCTCATTATGTTATCAGTCAAGTTTCTCTGGGAGTGTATTTCTAAGCCATATCATCTTTAAGAACTCAGCTAAACATACAATATCACACACTGGGATGCGAGATGGTTCTCAAAATAAGTCACAGTATAAAATGCCTGGCGCTGAGAATTACCTGGATGTGGTATGCATTTCCTAAAGCTGCAGTAACGAAGCACCCCACAGTGCATGGCTCACACAACAGAGATTTGTCGTCTTGTAGTTCTGGCAGCCAGAAGCCTGAGATCAAGATGTTGGTGGGGCTGGTTCTATCTGTCAGCTCTGAGGAAGAACATATTCCATGCCTCTTTCCTGGCTTCTGGATGCTTTGCTGGTCATCTTTGGCATTCCTTGACTCGTAGGTACATCTTTCTGATCTCTACTTCACGTTCACATGGCATTCTCCCTATGGACATGTCTGTGTCTGTGTCCCAAATGTCCCCTTTTTATTGGGACACCTGTCATATTGGATTCGAGCCCACCTCAATGACCTCATTTTAACTTGATCATCTGTAAAGACCCTATTTCCAAATAAGTCACATTTTGAGATTCTAGGGGTTAGGACTTCAATGCATGAACTTGTGGGGGACACAGTTCAATCCATAAGAGTCATTGTCTCAAAATCAGAATGCTCCAAAGAGAAACAGCAGGGGCCATGTAAGGGAACAAAATGCACTGCACCGAAGTCAACCAGCCTCCGTGAGGTCCTCATGGTCCATAGCTAGAGCACCGGGAACACTTTGATTTATCCAGCTTTCTTTCCCAGAACTTAAAATAGCTACTGACCTCTAAAAGCATGGGCTTGGTGAGATGCTTAGAATGTGGGTTCCAGAGGCGGAGTCCTGGGCTGCAATCGGGGCTTACATCTAACCAACTCTATGACTTGATACATGAACCTCTGTGTTCTCATCTGTAACCTCAGGTGGTGCATGCTTCATAAGATTGTTATGATGACTCAGTGAGCAAAATGCCCTATAAGTAGCTCATAGCAGGCATTGTGCTAAGCCCTGGGTATAGAATGATGTTGAAGACAAGCCTACCTTAAAGGAGTTGTACAGTGAAGAGCCATGCACCCACCCCCTCGTATCTCTCCAGCCAGCCATCCCCGCCATCCTGTCATCATTCCATCTTATTTTTTATGCGTTTCGAAATACATTTTTTCCTAAACATTTCAGTTTGCATATCATTAACCAGTGTTCAGTATCTATTTATAGTTCTTTTTTTTTATTGTGAGGTAAACTTTCATGCAGCAAAACGCACAAATCTGAAAAGTATTTGTTGATGGGTTTTGACAAATGATACCTCTGTGAAACATAAGCAACTGTCAAGACACAGAACATGTCCATCACCCCAGAACCTTCTGTTACGTGCCTTCCCAGTCAAGCTCTATACCCACCCACCCTCCAAGACAGCCATTGTCCTAATTTCCATCATTAGGGACAAGTTTGAAAACTATATAAATAAATCAGACAGTCTGTCCTCTTTGAGGCAAGCTACTTTCACTTGGCATAATGCTTCTGAGATTCCTCCATGTTATTGTGTAGACCAGTGTTCCTTCCTTTGGCTTCCTGGTAGTGTTCCATCGTGTTCCTTTACCCAATCTCCCACTGACGCACACTTGGGCTCTCCCCTGTGTTTCAGCTATTGTGAAAAATGCTGCTATGGAGAATCTTACACGAGTCTTTGTGTGGACGTGTGCCTTCATATTTCTGAAGAGTGCCATTGCTGGCCATAGGGTAGGGTTATGTTTTGTTTCACTTAAAAAGTTCCAGAACTTTTTCCAATGTAGTTGTATCATTCTATATTCCCACCAACAATTTCCTAAGATACTAAAAAAGGAAGATCACTCTGGTGGCCTCTGAGAAAGATGGATTAGAAGAAGAACGAGCCCAGACCAGGCAGATGACCAATTGGGAGGAATTTGCAATGTTCTGGAACAGGATAACAGAGGCTGGACAAGTACCTCCCAGGTCACAAAACCTCTGTTTTAAAAAAATTATAATGCAGCATGATCTTGATCCTCCGTGTCTGTTCGGAATAACCCCAAACCACGACCAGGACACCAGACGGAGCTCAGGGAGAGAGAGAGCTCCATTTTTGCTTTAGACAGTAATTTCTTGGAACAAAAAAAGACTTACAAATATGGAATATTTCAACATCCATGCCAGCGTATTCTTTTATTAACTCTGAAGATGTTTGACCTATTTAATACTGAAGCAGAACAGTCCGGGCTAAGAGATGAGGGTCCTTCAGTGTGGTTTCTCCATCCCTCCCCTGGCCTGCAGCTGTTGCAGGGAATTAAGTGAATTGGCCTCTGTATCTGTCCCCACTGCAGCATTTTGAATGCTGTCCAGAAAGCTAAGCCTGGAGTTGGGGTCTCCAGCCCTCTCATCTGGGCTGGGAATCTGGGAACCTCTTAGCAAATTGTAATCAATCCTTTTTTCAAACTCCTTATACTACCTGGGAACCTTCAAACTGGGGGAGCAGAGACCTGGGGGTACACAAGGACTTGCGTGTGTTTTATTTAATCAGTTGCCAGATCTTCAGTTTGCAAAAGCCCATGATTCTAAAATGGGCCGTCTGCCAGCTTCTAGGGTCTCTGCTCTCCTTTCCCCTCTCCCCTTTGCCCAACACCGTCCTGCACCTAGCCGAAGAAAGCCTTGCCTCCCCTCCAGCCTAATTATGACTGTAGTCTTTGCCTCAGGGGCCAAGGTAGCCAGGCCCAAATAAAGGGAAAGATTTGAGAAGGAACAGCTGCAGAAGGGGGGAGAGTCCCTTAGCAAAGCAAAGACCTCCAGTGATGAACACTGGAGCAAATACCTTATAGGGCTTCCCCTTCTGACTTTATTCAACTGTCTATTTATCTATCCATTTCCATCTGTCTATCTATCTATCATCTATCTATCGATCTATCCAACTTAGAACTGGAGTTCAGAAGGGGGATAGTTGTGACAAGGTCAAGTTTTTGAACTAAGTAGTGAAATCAGGTGTTTTCTGATAGTTTGATTTGGCCACTAGTTTAAATAAATGGCCTTGCCATTTAAACGAGGTGGCAGACATTTGCCAAACTGAAAGGGTTTAAATGTGCAGCTTCAAGGTTCCAAAGAAAATAGATTTAAAGCATATACTTAGCATACAATAAATAGCAAGCTGCATCTCCTGCATCCATTTAAATTTGTGGTTTACACATCAACCTGAAAATGTGCAAGGGAAAACGACGCTTTTTAAATTATTATTGTCTTACGGGGACTTGGAGTAAAACATTTTGAAGCTCTCTGCGTTGGGATGTCACCCTTCATCCACTCGAGCTGCTTGCTCAAGGTGTTTCTTCCAAATAAATACAGTGCTCTTCTTAGAAGGAAGTCTGGCAAATTGACTTCTCCCTATCTCATTGCGGGAGGGAAAAATAATTAACAAAACTGTCCCTTTGCTTTTGGAAGAAGAAATTCATCTGCAAAAGATTCCATCAGCCACAGCAAAGCTGTCTGCCCGGCCGGATGAAAGACAGACCTATCACAGAGGCGCAGACTCACAAGGCAACACCTCTGGGCCACACGTCTTTTGCAGGCCTCCGCTGAAAGGCGCTTTCTTCCCAGAGCTGCAGGGAGAGGCTGCAGGCTGAAGCCCAAGCCAAAAGCAAATGCTGAGTCCCAAGCCCCTGGCTGTTTTCCCTTGGAGGGCCCGCCCCCCCCCCCCCGACCCCCCCCCCCCCCCCAGGCAGCAGCCCCTGCACCAGCCCCTGCACCAGCCCTGAGAAGATGGGGCTGCCCGGGGGCTGGCTTGAGCCCAGCCCCACCAGGCTACACCCGGGTTGCTGAGGAGGGGGTCAAAGAACAACTCATTAAAACACCACTTCTCACGCTAGAGAAAATGCAATAATGACTTTAAAAGATTTTCCTCTGTTTTCTTTATGCCAGCTACCTTTGCTGATTTCAAGCCCAAATTGCTGATGCTATTTTATCTAACTCATGATTGCAAAGGCGCTGGCGAGCTCACAGCAATAAGTGAGGGAAAGGGGTTGTTTCCAGCTCATCTAGTCCAAATGAAGTTTCGCTCCTATTTTTTTTTTCTCGCAGCCAGCGCAGGATAGGCTGTTGTGGGTGTGCCCCCCACCCCAGCATGATAACGGTCGTTATTATCTGGGGGTTGTGCCCCGTCACCACACGGGAGGCCCCGGGCCCCGGAGGCCGTGCTGGGGGCTCCCCTCCTCCAGTTCCCAGCAGCTCTCCAGGCGGCGTGGGCACTGCCTGTGGGGGTGTGGGAGGTCGGCAAGAATGCAGGGCAGCCCTTGGGAGCTGTGTGTGTGTATGTGTTGGGCGTCTTCACTCTCACCTTGAAGGTGGGGGTCTGCATTTTCAGTCATCCCTGGCTCCCCAGGTCCTAGCATAGACCTGGCATGCGGTGCGGTGCGGTGGGCTGAACGCTGAGCTGGATAGACTCACTCAAACCTGTATTCATTTCTTATAACACAGCGAACAGTTGTTGCAAGCTCCTTGGAGAAAGAGCACAGCCTCTGGGGTCTCTGTTAGTTTGCTAGAGCTGCTGTTAACAAGTTCCACAGACCGAGGGGCTGCAAAGAACCAAAACACGTCTCCCAGCTCGGCAGCTGGCGGTCTGAGGTCAAGGTGCTGGCGAGGCGGTCGCCTTCCAAGGGAGAATGCGCCCGGGCCCTCCTTGGCTTCGGCCGGTTTGCTGGCGGTCTCGGCGCGCTTTGGTTCATACATGCATCGCTCCAAACCCCGGCCGTCCCAACGGGTTCGCCCTCTGTCTGTGCCCCTGTATCTAAATTCCCCCTTTTTTAGAAGGACCAGGCACACTGGATGGCCTCATTTAAACTTGAGTATCTCTGTAATAGCCCTATTTACCCGTAAGATCACATTCTGAGGCCCTAGGGGCTAAGATGTCAGCATACTTTTTTGGTGGGGGACACACTTCAAGCCACAACAGAGTCTAAGAGACCATGAGGTCATGACTCCCTGAGTTTCTAGCAGTGTGACCATATGCTCTAGAGTCTTTGAGCGGAGGCGCGGACCACTTGCAAGGTTTTCTGCAATTTAATGTAAAGGACTCTTCTTCCTGTACTTCTACTTCTGTAGCATCGCGGAGTTCCCCAAACATTTGGACACTCAAATGACCTTTCCAGCAACCCCGTGAAGTAGGGATTGGCACCGTCGCTCCATGGATGAGGGAAGTGAGGCACGGACTGGTGGCGTGGCCTGCCCGAGCTCCCAAGGGCAGGAATCAGTGCAGCCGGGATTCACACCCAAGCCCAGGACTATTTGGATGCCACTGATGAGCTGACAGCTCTCTCGTTTTCTTTCAAGAGCTCACGGGTCTGAACTGTGTTGTTTTTTTCTTTATTAATTAGTTGGACAGTTTGCATAGAAGGGAATAAATTGCCAGCATAGACACATCCTCTTCATCAAATGTGTTTGTTTAAAGCTGCAGGGGAAAAACCCAGCCCCGTACACAGTCAGCAGATGATCTCTGTCCTGCAGGAGAGCAGGACTGGGGGGCCTCCAAGCCAGAGGGCAGAGGGCCGTGAGGAGGATGGAGGGGGCAAGGGCGGGCGCCAGCAACTCCACGCGAGGGGACAACGGCTGGCACCCAGGAGCTGCAGCGGCCAGGCTGTTTCAAACACCACACCTGACCTCTCGGAGCCTCCATTTCTTCATCTATAAACTGAAATCATAATGATAATACCTACGCCATACTCTGTTGGTTGCATAAACAATTACAGAATAAGGAATACACTAGAAGGATAGATGAGATGCGGTGGGCATGCAGAGGAGGGGTTCCCGCAGAGTGAGCGCACAAATAGGGAAGGGCTGGAGGTGGTGAAAGGGCAGAAAGAGTGTGACCCTCACTCTGTAAATTCAGGGGGGCAAGATCCCTCTCTCTTTTTCCTCCAAACTCAATGAGATTCCTATCTAAGTCCCCATTCTGCTGGGACAGCAGGAGAGGTAACCTCAGGCCTTTGAGGAATTTGGTTCTGGAATCTTAGGCGTCTCTTAGAAACAAGTGTGCCTGTCTCTGGGGCCTCTGTCAGCCTGCTTCTGAGCCACCGATGGGCGCCTGCGGTCTTCTGGACATGCGGACACCCCTTAGCCAGTCCTCTCTGGGGCCTCAGTGCCCCTTGGTGGGCCCCCCCCTTGGTGGGGGTGAGTGGCATGCACGGCTCTCCTCTCTCTGTGACCCACAGAGCTATCTGTTCCATGCCCTGCTCCCTTCAGCCCAGAGGATCCTTTCTGGAATAAGACAAATCCTTCTCCATGTTTCTGCAAGACACTTCATCTGTATGCAGGAATTATCTCCCCTCTGAGATATAGATTTTAGAAACAAAAGCAAGAAGGTCAGGAAGGCACTTTCTGCTTCACGCCCTGCTGTATCCTTTTCCCACACAATGAGCACAAAGACAATTCCCAATTTCAGTCAGGCATGGTGAGGAGGATGGAGAAAGGGGCAGGGAATGAAACTTTAATCTCCAAAACATGATCCCGGTTCAAAGGGCAGTTGAGGCTGTGGGTGCTTGTGAGGGGCCTACTTGGTGGGACTGAGTGTGGACGGGAGGGGAGGGTTGTCCACGGAAGACATGAGGGGTAGGAGAAATCAGGGCTCAGGCTGCAACGGGTTTCCCATGACAAGGTAAAGAGGCTAGATTTAATCCTGAGGGCCAGGAGAAGCCAGTGAGAGTCTGTAGGCAGGAGCGTGACAGGACCGATGCAAGCCCTTGAGAGGGGCGGAGGGAGACTGTGAGGCCGTGCGAGGGCGAAGTGAGCAGGCATGAACTCAGGTTCCGGTGGAGGAAAGGGCAGAATTGAGTCACACTTTGAAAGTGGAATAGGCAGAACTTAGCAGCTGACCAAATGTTGGTTGATGGGGTGGGGGAGGGTGCGTCTAAAATGACACCCAGGTTCCCAGTTTGGAAAGCTGAGTAGTTGATGAAGTCATCGCCCAGTTTCATGAAAAATGAGGCATACTTGGGTAAAATATGATGAAGGTTTTGGGGGGCATGTTGAGTTTAAGGTGCAGGCAAGGTCTTCAACTAGAGATGGTCAACAGGAAGAGGCACATGTGGGTGTGACTCTCAGAGGGGAGATCTGGATTGGAGATGGACATTTAGGAGTTATTGGCATAAAGACATTTTTTATCTATCAATTTAACCCGGAGTTCACAGATAAGTAATCTGATGATAAAACAGACTGCGTACCTCTGAGATACAGAGATGTACAGGATTTGGGGGCGTAGCAGTGGAGGATCCAACCCAGTTTGGGGAGAGAGAGGAAGACTTCACAGAACAAGTGATGTCTGCTTCCTGCAGCATGAACCAGAATGTGCCTGATGGCTGAGAGAGCACGGAGGCTGGAGAGCTTACCTGAGGGACCACGGAGCTGGTATCATGAGTCCAGGCCAGTGTAAGTCCTAGTCACTGTTGCAATCAACTCTAAATGACGTATGGTGTCCAGAAGGAAAATGGGTTTCATTTGTGTATTGGTCTGGGCAATTCTTTCTGCCGTAACAAATAAAACCTAAAATTTCATTAGTAACACCATGAAAGTTGTTTTTCATATGTAATAACCCAATGTAGGCAGGTGGCTCTCCTCCACACGGAGATCCAGGAATCCAGGCTCCTTCCATTACCCCAAGTCCTGCGAGTCCTCGGCTTCAAGACGTTGCAGGGTGGGGAGGAGTGGGAGGGAAGAGAGTAGAGAGGCCCTGTCCCCTGCTTCAAAGTGCCAACCGAGAAGTGACACATCACTTCTACTAACATTTAAGGGTGAAAACCAGTGTTAATCAAGCTTGGATATGAGGGGGCCTGGGAAAGATGGCCCCTCACCAGTCAAGGCCCTCTTGGCAATAACTGCATGCTCTGGGAGGGGGTCAGGAGACGTTTTAGAGAGCCACGGTGTCTCTCACCGACAACATCAAATCGAGCAATAGAGCGAGTGTGGAGGACCGGTGCAGGGAGAGGTGCCTCGGCGGCAGCAGGCCCCATAAGGGTGAGAGAGAGTGACACGAACAATTCACGGTCCGCCCTGGGTGCAGGCAGGAGCAGCTAGGGTGCTGGCCATCTCCCTAGCACCCAAGCACGCTACTCCCATTTGTCTTTCAGTGCAGACCTCATGAATTCCCACAGTGGTCCCGTGGAGGGCACAGAGGAGGTAGGAGTGCCGAGGATACAATAAAAGAATCAAGAGAGCTATTTTGGTTAAAACCCTGTCAGGTTCTGGAGGCACAAGCAGTCCCGCAATGGGCCCCTGATAATAAGGTGAAGTTTAAAGGGCAGAGAACACCATGTCCCCTTATTCCACCAGAGCCTGAGGAAACAAACCACGCTGCCTCTAGGGTATCTGTGGCATCGGCCATCGGTGTCTGAGAACAGCTGGGGCACGCGTGGAGCTCAGCAGAACCCAGCAGGAGTTCACATCTGTCCTCAAGCGCACATGAGGCTCCGCCTGGGCTGGGGAGGAAGGTCTTTACAAGGAGCTGAATCCTCCAGGAGCCGATGGAGGCATGTGTTTATGACATTTAAGGTATTGTTGCTAATAAGAGCCCATGATTATTCTCAGTGGTGAGGCCTTGGGAAACTCAGCTGAAATATACCATGATGCGTTGACCTCCTAAAGTGCTAACCTTCAGGAAACAAATGGGTCTACCTGTGAGTCTTTACAAATTAAGCACAAAGGAAAGTGATAGGGGCGCCTGGGTGGCTCAGTCGTTGAGCGTCTGCCTTCGGCTCAGGTCATGATCCCAGGATCCTGGGATCGAGCCCCGCATCAGGCTCCCTGCTCGGCGGGAAGCCTGCTTCTCCCTCTCCCACTCCCCCTGCTTGTGTTCCTGCTCTCACTATCTCTCTCTCTGTCAAATAAATAAAATCTTAAAAAAAAAAAAAGGAAAGTGATATACTCCAAAACACAAAGTTAAAGATTCGAAAATTGTCTCTAGTGATATTAGAAATTCTAAATGTCAAAAAAATGTACCTGAAACGACTTTACCTGTATACTAGAGACAAATAAGGCAGGAGATATATGGTAGATAATAGAGTCATATTTTCCACTGTCAGAGATAGAAATTACAAGCAAGCAAAGAAGGGATGCTAGCATGAACGCTTTGGTTTTGCATTGGAAACAGAGGTGTCAAAATAAATTCATGTCTGTTTGATTTTGATAGATGGACAGATGATAAGTAGATGGTAGATAGAAAGATGATAGATAGATAATAGATGGACAAAAAGAGAGATAGTGATATACACACGAATTACTATACATTTATAGTTTCTTAACTCTGTCCGCTGAAAGTGTTTGGAATACACACAACTAACACCCAGATCTTGGTTTCTAAATACCATTTCTCAAAAAGGGAACCAGGAATCCTTGGAAACATGGTTGATACCAGGTCTGGGAAAAGGAATACAAGATGGGCCTGGGACGTGCCATGGTGCCAGAGCCCACGGGCTTCCTAAGGGCAGGTGGGAGGTGACCAATTTCTGGGTCATGGGCACATTACAGCGCTGCCTTATTCTAAACCACAGCAATCCTGTGAGGGGAGGGTTTTTGTTGTTTTTTTTTTAAATAAATAATTCCAATTTACAAATGAGGAAACTGAGCCTGAGGAAGGGAGTTGTTCAAGATATGGCAGCTATAATTTGTTGAATACGGCCCATAGGTAAATCTTTAAATATTATTTCATTGAATTCTGGCAAAATAAGGTAGGTAAAATTCTTGTCCCCATTTTAAAGATGGGGAGGCTGAAGCTGAGAGGGGGGAAACGGAGTTAGCCAAGGCTGCAGCTCCAGGAAGGGCAGCGCCTCCCAGGGACTCTGTTTCCCCCTCTGCCACCCACACCCAGCACAGCACTCACCAGGGGCCTCGAACTGAAATATAAATTACATCAACTCGGTCCACAGCCTCCAGACATCCTTCCGCTGGAAGGAGGCAGAGAGAGAGAGAAAGACAAAGACGGAGAGAAGAGAGAGAGGCAGAGAGCGTCCAGGGAGGGGATGGCCACCTTTGAGGACAACTTTGACTAATGAACTCTGGGTCTGGGTTCTCAGAAGCAGATCATTTCTGACAAAAGGACAGAATCAGATAAACACCCCGCTGTGCCAGATTTGAGGCTGATCTATGGGGAATGACATTGATGTTGCCATGGAAACCAGTCTTTTTCCCTCAACTGTTCGGGAGCACTATTTTTCTAAAGAGATGGTGGTGTGTGCTTCTTGGAAAAATGATCAGGGATTTATCTCTTCTTCTTCCACATGACTCTCCAGTCGGATTAGAACATGAGGTAGGGATGAGGAGGGGGGGCAGGATAAACTGATCAATAACAGTTCTGACAGGTAGTCTCTCGATTTTCCAAGAAAAACGTACATCTCTCTGAACACCTCCGGACCTGCCTGCCTTCTGGGATTACCATGGTGCCATCACGGCCTGTCCCCGAGGTGCAGCAATGGTCTCTTCCGGCCCCTGCCTGCCCCTGCCCCTGCCCCCGCCCCTGCCCCCAGCCTGGCCTGGGAGCCACAGGGGAGCGGCAGCTGTGTCGTGGGCCTGTTTCGTCTCTGCACCCAGCACGGGCATGGAGGAGACATTCCCTTACCCGGGAGTGCTGTCTGATCCGTGGCGCCTTCTCTCCACCCTCCTGAAGTCTCTCCATCCCAACGCAAGCCGTCCTTCAAGGCCCAGGTCTAGGGCCCTGTCCTCCAGGGACCCGCGGCTGACAGCCACGCTGTCCGGCCCTCCCCTCCACCTCTCCTGCACCCCTTCCGTCTGTCTTCTCTCCTGGTCAACTAGGAGCCTCTCAAGAGAGCGGCTCCCAGTGTCGGTGAGTAGGTTACAAAGGGTGCAAAAGCCACAGACGGAGCTGATCCTACGGACCAAGGGGCTGGTTTCTCGTGATTTCCTGTCTTCTCCTGACTCTCCATCAGCCAGTGGCGCTCTGCAAAACCCCCTCCTCCAAAAACCAGAGCAGCTTTTCCCTGACCAAACCCCCGCTGGTTCTCTTCGAGAACTAATCTCCCACTCCTTGGGTCTTATGGGAAGAGTTAGGTATCCTCTTTTTTTCTGCTGAGAAAGGTATGACTCTACTGAGCAGAGCGCATGGCCCCAGGGTTGCCCCTAAAAACAGAAGTGTCTGTGGCCCATCCCCTGTCCCCCATCCTGTGCCTCCTTTCCAGTTACACACCCATAGCCTGTTCATTCCAGAGAAAAGATGGCTTTGGTTTATTTTTTGAGGCAATGGAGTGGCAGATCCATTTATGACAGAATGTTTGAACATGTGTTCATTAAGTCTTTAGTTGACTTTGTGTAATTGAAAAAAATAGTGGGTGTTTACGCATTGGCCATATGGATCAGCCTGCCTCAACAAGTGGGCTGCCGGCCCAGATCCCTGCCCTGGCTTCACCCCGGCCTGAAGAGAGGCTGAATTGCAGGGCTCTGTGGGTGCGGGTAGGGTTGTCTCACCCCAGAGCTCAGCAGCGTGGGCCACCCCAAAGCACGGGAGCCCTGCTCTCTTCCTTTTCCTTCCCACCAGGTGTGCATGAATGGCCACAATCCCCCATGCAGCAATGAACTTGGAGCCTCAGCCTCCAACTCTGCCCAGAGTCAATCCCAGCCTTTCCCTCAAACATACTGTCATCTGAGTTTGAGAAGAGCTGAGAACACAAACCATAAACTACCGAGCAAAATATAGGGATGAGCGGTTACTGCTGAATGGCACCGCGGTTAGGACACCAGTCCCAAAACCTGTGGGTTAGAATCATGGCTCGGCGGTGGCTTCCTAACCACGTGGCCTTGTACAGGCTGGGGCACTGCTCCGTGCCTCCGTGCCTCCCTCCCAGAGTGGGGGTGAGGGTGACAGCGTGACAACAGTGACGTTAGTGATGAGGGTGCTTACCCCATGGAGCTGATGGAGGGTTATATAACACACGTAGTACCTGGCACGGAGCAAGGGGCATTCACGGGTTTGCTACTCTTTTTTTAATCGGGGGTGGGGGGGGCCTCTAAATCACAATCCCAAGATCAAGAGTTGCATGCTCTACCGACTGAACCAGCCAGGCACCGCACATGTTTGCTATTCTTAACATTAACCGTTAATACTGAGTTCTGGCTGAGAGTAAGCTAGTTTGCTTTTATGATAACAGTGACCTGACTTTAGGGGGGGAAATGAACTATAACCTTGACAGGGTTGTTCAAGGTCTTAGAGAAGCAGGGTGGGGGGCAAAGGAGCCATACACACCTGGGTTCGAATCCCAGCTCATCTTCTATGGCCCTAGGGCACCTCTCCATCCCTCTGAGCTTCAGTCTCCTTATCTGTGAAATGGGGTCAATAACTACGCCCTGCCATGGTTATAATAAACCTAAAGCTAATTATGAAGAGGACCCCACTGATCACTCACGACCTTCCTCCTCAAGCTGTTGGCTAACAGCCACCTGTATTACACCAGTGGCATCCTCAAACTCTTCTTTTGCCAGCATCTCTGTCCACATCCAACTCCATCTCCAGATGTCAGGGTGTTGACTATGCATCATTCATCCCTGAATGCTCCATGCCCAGCATAGCCTGGCCCTCCAAGGGTGCTCAGCAGATACTCACGGGGTGAAGGACAGTGCACTGCAAGCCAAGTGGCCAGGTGTATCTCTTAGTCCTTGCTTCTGACCACAGCATCATTTCAGGGCCCACCTGCCAGAGGATGGAGGTCCCCCACAGCCCAATTCCAGCCCCAGCCCCACAAGACACTCTGCCCCCAGAGCCCACCCTATCTTCGGGGACTGATCCCTTCCCCCAGCATCTTCCCACCAGGCTCACGGAACAAAAGGTGAGGAAAGTTGCAAAGGAAGGTCAAGAATTTCAGACACATCTATCTTTATTTGTTTCCTGTCAGAAAAGTTCAAGAATTACACCAAAAAATACTTCAGCCTCTGCTACCTACTGACAAAAATACACCACAAAATTATAAAGCACTCAGCGGTTTTGCTAGGGACAATTTGTTATTCCGCTTCAGATGACAAATGAATTTACAGGTGACTTGAGGTGATGGGGTGGGAGGAGGAAAGTCAGATGATAGCGTTTGGCAGGATAGTTTGAGCGATGCTAGTCTTCTTACCCAGCTGTTGTGTATGATTTCGGCAACATAGCGAGCCAGGAGAAAATGTCCATTCAACAGCCTGTCGCAGCTTCGTGGGGAAACAGTACTACATCTCAGATAACCAACTCTCCCAGCCAATTCTGGCCCTGCAGGCCTGGAGCCACGTCCCACTGAGTGGGCCTTCCGGAAACCTTTGCAGGAGCGCCGCCTGGGAGTACCTGATGTGGTCCCAGCGCAGCGGGAGCCCCGGGCAATGCCAGACGCTGCCCTAGTCAGGAGCTTCTAGAACTAGACTGGGGACTTTGGGTGCTTGTCCAACAGCTGTCAGTACAACAAGCGGGCAAAAGACGGTCACATTTTTCAGCTTCCTTTAGGGGTGATTTGGCATTGTTGCAACCCTGGTCTTAAAGGCTCCCTGGCTGTCACCTGCGGGTCCCGGTTATGACCTTTATCACTCTTCCAATTGTTATTAGCACTTTGGGAAACAACAAGCAAACAAGACTTGCAAAATGTGCTGCTTGTGCTTATAGCTCGGCCACATATGATACGCCTGTCCCGTGCCTTGCTTCGTCCTGCGGCCTCTCGTCCCCTCTCCCTGCCTACCCCTGCTGTCTCTTAAACATAGGCAGTATCCGGTGTCGATCTAGACACGCAAGAAAAAGACAGAGAAAGTCTGCCTCTGCTCAGTGTTTGATTGCAACTCTGCATCCCCAGGCCTCATGCGCCGGCCCAAGCCCCAGCTCAGATTCCTGTATGGACAGTCTGTGTTAACTTGGCAAAACACACCCACGGTGGGTGCTCTTGACTTTGGGTTGTGTGTGTCCCAGACCTAACCATGCCAAAATCAGCCCTCTTCTCTAAATAGGCCAGTCCTGACTTCCTCTCTTCCTCTCCTGCAGAGCAGGGGCCAACCACGTAGCCCCCGCCTGCATCACTCACATTTTCTGTACCTTCCAAACCCCCACTGAAACTACGGCTTCTCATCGAAGAAGCCCAGAGTCTGTGCTCTTTACTGCCCGCCAACGCCTTCCAGATGCAGCCAGTTTAATCCTTCTTTGATCATTTTGTTTCCTTTTCTGTTTTTAAATTTTCCTAACAAGTAATAAGCAGTGGCTTTGAAAATATCTTACATGGGAACAATCAACACGAAACATGCCTTTGTACATAATCCTGACTTGGGGACGAATCAACAATACCAAAGGACAAAAAGAAATACCGATTCAGACAACTCCAGTGCACGATATTTTCGGCGAGTTCCCCCCCACCCACCCCGGCCCCACCCCCGCCCCCATATCCCAGGAGTACAGTGGTGTCTTGTAACTGGAGCTTGGCTTAGCCAACAGGGGGGCTCCCCTCTGTGCCCCCCATTCTGGCTGGGGGTGGGCCTCTAATGGCCCTGGGTCTTGGGCGGCTTGGGCTCGTGGATGACAGCAGCCGCCGACAGCCACGGCCCGATGGCCCGAGCGGTGCTCTGCTTGGCCACGCTATAGTGGCTGATGACCGTGTAGAAGCGGCTTCTGGAGTTGGGGTCCTGGGATGAGTAGTAAGCATCCAGGGAGGCCGGGATACAGCGCTTGTGCTGAGGACGAGAGAGACAGAGTCAGGGGGAGTTCAGCGGACTGCTTCCAACTCACCCTGCGCCTCAGCCACCCCATCCGGGAGCCACGGCCATAGGGGGCTCTGTGCCGGAGGGCAGGTGATGTCAGCTGGCCTGGGCCCGGCCCTCAGCACTCTTTCCCCAACATCATCACCATCGCCATCTCAAAGCCACCACCTACTCGACACTAGAAAGAATAAACCTGATGCTAGACTGGTGGTTGCGAGAGGCTGGGGGACAGGGGCGGGGGGTGAAGGTGGTGAAAGTGGCTAAAAGGCACAGACATCCAGTTTTAAAATAAATAAGCCCTGCGGATGTCATGGACAATGGTGACTATAGTTAAGAACTCTGTCTTGTATACCTGAAAGTTGCTAAGAGAGTTGATCTTAAGAGCTCTTATCATAAGAAAGGAATTTTTTTTCGTAACTGTGTGGTGATGGATGTTACCTAGACTTACATTTAAAAATATATGCAAATATTGAATCATCACGTTGATTCTTGAAACTAACATGTTGTATGTCAATTATCCCTCCATTTGCAAAAAAGAGAGAAAGAAACCTGAGGCTGGTACTAATCCACAGTCCTCTGCTCAGTGACTGTGAGGCCACAGAGGGCACCAATTCCGCCCCCACCCCGCCACCGACCTCTTGATCCAGCTCATTCACCCATCCCCCAGCTGCTTCTCTGGGCCATGGCTCCAGCCTATGGCTGTCTATTTTATTTCTTTGAGTTTATATTTGTAACTCCTCTCTCTTTGATCCAAATCTTTGGTTCCCAACAAACATTGATAGAATGGCCTATTTGCGTTATCCTACAATATATATCCAAATAGTCACAAAATAACACGAATATTAGGACCAACAGTTAGATTATTAAATCAACTTTAAGATTTCTTTGTAACTTTCTGTATCCTTAGAATATATTCCTCTGGGGCGCCTGGGTGGCTCAGTTGGTTAAGCGACGGCCTTCGGCTCAGGTCATGATCCTGGAGTCCCAGGATCGAGTCCCACATCGGGCTCCCTGCTCAGCAGGGGGTCTGCTTCTCCCTCTGCCCTCTTCCCTCTCGTACTCTCTGTCTCTCATTCTCTCTCTCTCAAATAAATAAATAAAATCTTTAAAAAAAAAAAAGAATATATTCCTCTGTGGGTTTACAGTCAATGCACTCTTCTCGTTTGGGATATTTATTTTCTTTGTACGTTTATGTCCCCAAATTGATATAGAGCTAGGTTCTTTGTTAAGTTTGTTTTGATTTTGAGGAATGACTTGCTGTTATTTATTTTTTAGATATGTCAGACATTTACAGATACCAAGGACAAATGGATAGCAAGATGTATCCAGAACAGCCTTGCTCCTCTTCCCTGTCCCCTCTACTCTCTTCCCTCTTCCACACCGCCCCCCCCACCGAGTAACCATTTTCCTGGTTTTTTCATTTATCCTTCTAGAATTTCTTTCTGAAAATATAAGCAAATATCCTTCCCCTCCCCTTTTCCTCACACAAAGGCAGTGCCTTTTTCTCTTCATTATTATCCTGGAGGATATTCCAGGCCTGGGTCTGGAGACCTTCCCACCCATTTTCACGGTTGCGCAGAAATCCCTTGTGTGAACATGTCATCGTTCATTCAACTGTCCCCTCTTGAGAATTGTTGCCTCTTTGAGAACCTCAGCTTTTAACTACCAGGAATGTAATCTGAAGAAGCCACGGAGCAGAACTGAAGGATGTGTGTTTCTAAGGCAGAACATACCCCATTTGACTCCCTCACTTAGGAATGTAATGTGACGGTTTGGAAAACTCTCTTACCCTACATGTTCTTCCCCTGTTTCCTCGTATGTAAAGTGGGAGCAATAAAATCTATTTTTAAGAATGCATGTACAGCTCAATTGAGATAATGTTTATGAAAATATCGAGGAAAGGCTGTGACTTATAATGGGTGCTCAGTAAATGGCAATTTATAAACATTTGAATCACCTGTTTTCGCTGTAGAACAGATTCGGTCTTTATGACAACTAATATTCGTTGAGAGCCCATTATCTAATAGGTCTTTTGCTAACTTAAATTCTCTCCTTAAGGCCTCACAAAAATCCTGCAGGCAGGTTTTACCAGTGCCCATGTTGCAGGCAAGAGAACTGAGGTTCAGGGGCGAAGAGACACCCCAGAGTCACGCAGCTGGTTCGGTTCTTCAAGGGAAGGAGTGCGATCAGAGCAGGGTCCAGTGGGACGGGCCCAACAACAGAAGGACTCAGGAGACTTCAAAAGCACCCACTCCCACCACAGGAACCGGGAATCGGACATCAAACCAGGAAGATGGGTGCCAAGGCAGAGCTTTCTGAAGATGGACCGGCCCATCTCAAGCGGAAGCGAGCTCTCCCTGCCCGCTGACCTCCAGCCCGAAGCTGGACCACCTCTTACTCCTGACTCCAGAGAGCACCATCTGAGAGGAAGAACTCTACTGCCTACTGGAAGGAAACCAAGTGCTTCATGAAACGCCTTGCCTGACACAGACTACATTTTCAATAGTCTGCAGGGAGGTCCCCTGAATTTGGATACCAGCGAAGAGAAGACATTGATAAACCCTCTAATTGAGGTTGGCAGTCACCTGGGGCCACTCACCTGCCAGAAGCCCCTTACCTTATAGACAAATCCCTCTGGGCAGCTGTGGTCATAGGTGAAGGCTTTGTAAACCACCAGGAACACGATGCAGGCGAGGAAGGCGAGGGCCAGGCTGACAAGAATGGTGACCTGGAGGAAAACAACGTTGAGAGTCATCCAGCCTCAGCCCTACCTGCCTTGAGCCCAGCACACAGGCAGCCTTCGAATCCTGGAGCCGGTAGGCAAAGTGGTATGTCAGAGAGAGCAGGGGCGGCCTGGGGCCCGAAGAACGGGCTCTGTTTCACTCTGTCACTAACTTGCGGTGTGACCTGGAGCAAAGTACCTGTACTCTTTGGGCCTCAGTTTCCCCCTTCTGCTAGATACTTTCTGAAACTCCTTCTTGGCCCAAGGTGTGATTCCCCGCCTCATTTACTTTTCCTGTTTTTGTTTTTCACTTTTCCTGTTAAGTGTGTGTGTGCTCGGGTGCACAGCCTGAAGCAGGGGGCGGCAGGGTGTGTGGCGGGGGGGAGTCATTAATCCACCTGTCACTTCCGGTGCTTCTGCTTTCCATCACCACCACCCTCCCTAGAACTACTGAATTCCGATCTCAGGTACACCTGCCTCTTTCACCTCTGCTAGGACATGCGACCAAACTAAACCCCTGCTCCTTGCCATCCCACATCTGTTCTGCCTACATTTTCCCCCAGGTCCACCTTTACAGTCACTTAGGCCAAACATCTTGGAGTCATCCTTTTTTCAAAAATTTTTATTTATCTGAGAGAGCGAGAGAGCAAGCATGAACAGGGGGAGAGGCAGATGGAGAGAGAGAAGCAGGCTCCCCACTGAGCAGGGAGCCGGATGCAGGACTCGATCCCAGGACCCTGGGATCATGACCTGAGCCAAAGACAGACACTTAACCATGTGAGCCACCTGGGCACCCCTTGGAGTCACCTTCAACTCTTTTTCCTATATTCTACATCCAGTCCTCCATCAGAAGCTATGGTTTCTGCCTTCAAATATATCCCATAATCTAATGGCTTCTGACCTCCCAATTGTCTCCAACCCAGCCGAGTCATCGCCACCTCTCATCTTTAGTCCCAAAGCAGCCTCTAAACTAGCAGCCTTCTTGCCCCCTTCGATGCAATCACATGCAGCAACCAGGGAGGTCCTTTCAAAATCTAAGTCAGGGCATGTCCCTTGTCTGCTCAGAAGCATCTCATGGTGTCCAAATTGCTCACAGTGAAAGCCTAGCTCCTAACCATTATCTACAAGCAAACTTTAAAAAAATAATACAAGACTAAACAGACAGGATTTACCAGAAAGGAGTAGATGGTTAATTTCAGAGGCGCCTCCAGGCTTGCACCAACCCCATCCCACTCCCCGTGTACAAAGTGGTAGGGTAATCCCATGACATGGGGCACCTAGTGTTACTCGCAGAATTCTTTTTCATGCTGTTTTTAAAAGCTGGTGGCTTTTTGAGCCAGTTGGACGAGACACATGGCAGAACTCCTCTCATGGAGAGGAGGTTTCTTTTGATTCAGAAGAAAAATAAAATCAACCTCGGGGGTCCCCATCCCATCTCCTTTTCCACTCCAGGTCATGGTTTATACGGACCAGAGAAGACAGAAGTCTATGTTGGTCCAAATGAACGGAGTTGTTTGTTGGCAGCTTTAAATACTGGGTGGGAGGCATTGGAAAAGGCAAGAGGAAGATGGAGATGGGAGGTGTCCATCCAAACCCAATGGGCAGACACTGTCTGTGAGAAATACCTTGTGCACGTGTGTATGAAGTTTTAGGACAGTGAGCTATTATGATATAAGAAAAATATATATTTGGGTCTTGTTCCCAATTCCTGGCACAGAGCTCCTAAAACCCTTATAATTTCCTAAATGATAGGAGCACTAGAAGCATCTTTTGTTCTAATATTTGGGTTTTGCGCCCAGTTCCTGAAATAGCCCAGATCCATAAAAATGAAAGGAGTCTTTTATTATTCATAAAGAGCCCCTTTCAGCCACACCTGAGTTTATGTTAATGACGTGACTTTTGGAAAGCCTCTAAGGAGGGGGGCCAGTTGCCAGGGAGCCACCCATGGGATTAGAGGGTTGGAACTTTTGACAGCACCCCCTCACCCACGGGGAGGGGAGAGATTGAGTTCAATCACTAATGGCCAATGATTTCATCAATCATGCCTATGTAATGAGGCCTCTATAGAAACCTTAGCTGAAGGGATTTAGAGAGTTTCCAGATTGGTGAACAAGAACACGTCCATATGCAGGAGTGTGGCTCACCCCATTACTCTACATGGGGACAGAAGCCCCTGTGCTCAGGACCCTGCCACACTTCATCCTGTGTATCCCCTCAGGGGGCTGTTCATCTGTATCCTTCATAATAAATCAGTAAGACTAATATTAAGCGCTTTCCTGAGTTCTGTGAGCTGTTCTAGCAAATTATTAAAACTGAGGAAGAGATAGTAGGAGCTGCCCGTGAATAGCCAGCTGGTCAGGAGCACAGACACAGCCTGGGACTTGGGACTGGCATCTGAATGGGGACAGTCTGTGGGACGGAGCCCCTCAACTGCTGGGTGTGCACTAACCCCAGCAGCTAGTGTCAGAGGTCAGTTAAATTATAGAACATCTAGTCACCGTCCCCTGAGAATTGGAGAATTACCTGGTGTGGGGAACACCTCGCACGTTTGATGTCAGAAGTATTGTGGAAGGATGGAGAAAAAGCAGTTTTTCCTTTCAGATGGTGACATGCAAAATTCACTTCTAAACTCTTGTCAGCACAGTGCACTGTCCGCCCCTCCATTTGCATGCTGACCCCTCAGCTGCAGCCTGTTGCGCATGCACTAGCCTCCTGCCCAAGACTGGGGTGGGGTGGGCGAGTGCAGAGACCGGACTGCAATCACCCGGGGAAGATGTGGAGAGAGTTGCAGATGGCAGTGGAGGCTGGAAGCTGAGTCAGAGATGCCTGCATGCATACACCCCTTTAGGGACCTCGGAGATAGGATTTGATTAGTACAGGGAAGGGGGCCACCGCAGACCTCTGGCTAATGCTAAGGACCTGGGAATACCTGGTCAGCAGGTGTTTGGAGTATAGATATAAAGATTTGTAAATGCCCAGATTTCCCAGTAGCTAAAGGCAGAAACAGCCCAAATGTCCATGGACTAATAAATGAATAAACACATTGTGCATCCATACAATAGAATATTATTCATCCGTAAAAAGGAATGAAGTACTGGTAGATACTACACATGTCGATGGACCCTGCAAACACGCTGAGTGAAAGACACCAGGCATAAAGGGCCACATATTATATGACTCCATTTATAGAAATATCCAGAATAGGTCAGTTCAAAGAGAAAGAACGCAGATTGGTGGTTGCCAGGGGCTGGGAGGAAGGGGACTATGGGAACAGAGTTTCCTTTTGGGGTGAGGACAGTGTTTTGGAACTAGGTAGAGATGGTACTTGCACAATATTGTGAATGCACTAAATGGCACTGGAGTTTTCACTTTAGTTAATTTTATATGTGGATTTTACCTCAATTTTTAAAAAATGCCCAGAGCCCAGGTTCATTCTTTCCATCAAAAGGCCCTTAGAGGGCGCCTGGGTGGCTCAGTTGGTTAAGCGACTGCCTGCGGCTCAGGTCATGATCCTGGAGTCCCGGGATCGAGTCCCGCATCGGGCTCCCTGCTCGGCAGGGAGTCTGCTTCTCCCTCTGACCCTCTTCTCTCTCTTGCTATCTGTCTCTCATTCTCTCTCTCTCAAATAAATAAATAAAATCTAAAAAAAAAAAAGGCCCTTAAAGTCCTGCTGGCACGCTCTCACCAGAGCCGTGCGTGGGGCTGAGACAGACATGCTTGCAGGCGCAGCCCTGGACAAAGGACGGCTGCAGAGCTCGCATGTGCCAAGGAGAGAGCAGAGACCCGCAGCCCCACCCTGTCACCACCGCCAGCCTCATGCAGGGTCGGGGGAAGCCCCAGGGAAGCCCCCATCTTAATGTGATCTGACTGAACAGAGACCCAGTCTCTGGGCTGACCCAGCATGGGCGTCTCCGGGGAAGCAGCAGGTTGGTGAAGAGGAGGAGGCACTGGGAGCCGGAGCATGGCCCAGCACACCTGTCCTTGGGACACGTTCCCCTTAGGGAGCCGGGGGGTGGGGGGGCCTGGGCTCTTCCCTTCCTAACAGCTCTGAGTTAAGCCCTGTTAAGCCCCCACCTAGGAGGGGCAGGGTCTGATTCACCTCAGTGCTCCCAGAGCTCCAAAGATAAGCCCAGCAAATGTTTCTGGAACAAGGAAAGAGGGAGGGAGGGAAGATCCTGTAGGATTCGATGCTGATGCCAAAATTGCTACCACCCTGGTGGATTCTCATTTGTTGGGTCAGGGATGGTAGGTCCAGGACATGGGGAGTCTTATGAACTCTCTGGGTGATTATAACATACAAGCTAGGACGAGGACCACTACTCTAGGATGACTAGGTGTGAGTGGTTCTCAAGCTGGCTACACATTCTTAGAATCACCTGGGCAGTGTTTTGAACAATGCTGATGCTCTGGACCTGCCCCAGACCCATTATAGCAGAATCTCTGACGGTAGAGTCCAATCCCCAAGGTGACCGTCGTGTGTCCGCAGGGTTGAGAAGACTTTGGCACGTAGACTGTGGGCAGGGTGCCCAATATCACTGCCAGAGACCAGGGTCTGGTGCTGAGGAGGGTGCCAGGAGTGTGGCCACCTGAGGGATTTTGCTGAGTGAGGCTAACAAGCCCCGGAACGAGGCTGAGCAGAGACCATTTTAAGGGAAGGAGACTTTGCCTCCCTGTCCTGAATCTTGGTAACTTCTGCAGCTGGAGGCCAGTCACTCCTTAAAACCTTGTGGAAGTCAGAGAATACAGGGCTGTGAATCAAGCACAGGCCCTCACTTGGAGCCTCCCAGCCTACAGGGTGAGGGAGAGCTGGACAGATGGATGTGGGCACGTGCACACCAGGGGTGGCACCCTGATGAGGGCATCGGCACAGGGGACTGCTGGGCCTCATCAGCCTGGAGGTAGGGGATCATGGAAGGCCTCCTGGGGGAGGCAATGTTGGAAGTGACTTCAGGGAAGAAAATAGGATAGGGAAGAAAGAAGGTTCTGGGCAGAGAAGTCATATCTGCAGTGGAGTGGAAGCTGGGGCTATTCTGGAAACATCATACGGTTTGACATGGCTGGCCCAGAGGGTACAAGTGAGGGAGAGAGAGGTCTGGGGCAATGGGTAGGTGGCAAGAGAACAGATAAAGAAGGGCCAGGCTAAAACTTGCACTGTATCTCCAGGGTAACAGGGAACCCCTGAAGGTTTTAAGGAGGGAAGTGACAGGATACAAATTATATTTTGGAAAGATGTCTCTGGAGGCAATGTGGAGGCAAGTTTGCAGGGGCATGGCTAGAGACAGAGGTCAGTAGGGAGGCTGATGTACTAGGGCATGCCCCAAAAGCAGAGGCTGGACATGGGGCCGTGAGAGTGGAAAGGAGTGCATGGTTTGAGAGGCTCCTAGGAGGTGAGCAGGGAGATGGGAGGTGGAGGAGCAAGGGGCTGACTCTGGGGACCACGGGTGACATTTGCGTTGGTCTGGATTCTTGTAAACAGCATTGATTGTTGGAAGGGTCCTCAGAGAGGACCCCAGAGAGAAGCTCCCACTTCCCCACTGAGCACCTCGCAATGTGAAAGCCTGGCTGCACGTCAGTAACAACTAACTGGGTTTGTATAATCTCAGAGAGGTCCTACAACCCTCGGCTTCACCTCGTGATGTAACAATCTGGAACTAGAAATCAATTCCGGGCTAGGTTTGGATTTCCTCGGAGATGCAGTCCTCACCACTGGACATAGGCCCCCTCCCCATCTCCAGCCCCCGCCATGCGTTCATCCGTGCATCCACGCAGCACACATTTATGAAGGGCCCACGGTGAGCCAGATGCTGCCCTATAGTCATCGCCTCGGGAGCTTACGGCAGAGACAGGGTCAGACGCTGAACAAGCACAAAGAAAGAATTCTAAAACAAGCCCTGAGCGGGATCTGGAAGGGCACATAGCAGGGATAGGATGGTCCAGGGTGGGAGAAGGAGGCCCGCATAAGAAGACTCTGGCGAGAGTGGTCCAGGATGAGGCGCCAGCCCAAAGACCCACAAAGGGAGTACCTGGGTCCTAGTGGGTCTGGAAGGAGCAGGGTAGCTGAGACAGGGGACAAGGGCAGAGAACGCTGAGATGATGTGCCACAGGGCTTTGAGACCAAGGTCACCTTTGTCCTGCCCAGGAGAGCGACTTCCCACAACATCCATCCCATATTTCAGGTATCGTCCTGCTCAGCCTGGCCTTGCTCTGCCACCTCCAGCCACACAGGCCACCACTCTCTAGCTGGCCTGGTCCCCTCCAGCTACATCCAGCCCACTGAGCCCTCCTGCACTCGTATGTCTCAGCGTGGAACTCCCACATGTCCCTCCTGATCACAGAGAATGGTCCTCAGCCTTCCAGTCCAGCCCGCTATCCCTTCCCTGCCTGGCTCTGTACCAGGGCCTGCGTTGGCCGCTCTGAGGGTGCTCCCTCTGTCATCGTGACCTCTTCATACCTCTGAACCTTCCCTTCCCCGGGGAATGCCTTGGGCAGCGAGCTCATCTCATCGTTTACTCTGTGCCTGGCACCATGACTCCTACAGAGGGGGATCAGTAAACATCTCCTGAACCGAAATGCTGAATCGAAGACTGCACAGTGCAAACACACACACACACACACACACACAAACACACTCTTCCCCAGACATACACAAGCAGACAGACATGCAACCTGGTCCCAACCACATTGTGTTTATCTAGGATGGAGGACTAAGATACCTGCACTTGGCCTTCTGTTCTTTTCCATCCCCTATTCTCAATCCCATCCACCACAACCCCCAACACACGCTCAAACAAAAGTACCTGAACCTTGAAAAGGGCCAGGGTTTAGGTTGGAATCTGCTAAGACCTGCCCAAGATTTCTCCTCACAATTTTGAGCATAGGTCAGAGAGAGAACAGAGAAAGAACTCAGCACAGGAGTATGCAGCTCACAACTCCAGCAAAGCCATGCTGGGACAGGGGCCATAATGACCACCTGCCATGGGTCACACATCCATACAATAATAGTAGCAGCGGGAGTAATATTGATATTACTCATAGGTACTGGGGTATCTGGGTGGCTCAGTTGGTTAAGCGTCTGCCTTTGGCTCAGGTCATGATCCCAGGGTCCTGGGATCGAGCCCCGAGTCAGGCTCCCTGCTCAATGGGGAGCCTGCTTCTCCTTCTCTCTCTCTCTGCCCCTCCCCCCACCACTTGTGCTCTCTCTCTCTCTCCCCCCCCCCTCAAATAAATAAATAAAATCTTTAAAAAAAATCAGAGGTGTTGTTATTGGGAACTTACTGTATACTAATATCGGCACAATCATATACTGCAAGTAGAATTATTATGCCCACTTTGCTGATGGAGAAACTGAGGCTCTGACAGGTTAAGTGACTTGCCTAAGGTCCCACAGTGAGTAAAAGATAGGTTCAGACAACACACCAAGGCGCCTCAAGGACACCTTGAACTCTCCATTCCGGGATCAGCCACGTTGTCTTCTGCCTCAGTGGGATTTGTGTTCAGCGTCCCCCCCAGGCCTCAGTCCCTTCCCTCCACTGCCTGAATGCAGGTCTCTTGTATTTGCTGGTCCTGAAGCTCATCCTAGGCCCAGATCAAGTATCTCTTTTTCCCCAGAAGTCTTCCCCCAAAGTCTTCAGGCAGTACTCAGCCCCTCCCCTGTCTGCTCACAGCTCCCTGACACTTTTCTCAGTGCACCGTCATTAACCACCATGGTCTGCTTCCCCTCTCGAGAGGTCGTGTGGAATAACACTTCGCATTTCCATTTACGAAGCACTGATTATGTGCCAGGCACTCTTCTTGGCACTGGACATGGATTTATTCTTGTAAATCTCACAACAGCCCTACGAGGTAGGTTTATCTTCATTGTTTTAGATGACGAGACTAAGGCACAGAGAGGTTAAGTAATTTTCTCAGAGTCACACAGCTAATTAAATAATACAGTCCGGGGTGCCTGGGTGGCTCAGTTGGTTAAGCGACTGCCTTCGGCTCAGGTCATGATCCTGGAGTCCTGGGATCGAGTCCCGCATCGGGCTCCCTGCTCAGCAGAGAGTCTGCTTCTCCCTCTGACCCTCCTCCCTCTCATGCTCTCCCTCTTTCTCTCTCTCTCTCAATAAATAAATAAAAATCTTTAAAAAAAAATAATAATACAGCCCGGAGTCTAATTCAGGGAAGTATTGGCCTGGGCCCTTCACCCATGCTGTATTCCTCGTAAAGCATTTATTCATTAAATATCAGCTGAGCCCCTACAATGTGCCAGAAATAATTCTACACATTGGACATATGCTGAGGAGGACAGGGGAGGGCCCTGCTCTCATAGTTTTCCTCCCACCCCTTCGAGTGAGTTTCCTCCTCTGTAAAAGGGGAATAATAATAGTACCTGCCTCTCAGAGTTCTGAGGATTAAATCAGATAATGCATGTGAAGCCTTGTAGTGAGTTGACTCACCCCGCAAGACAGATGTCCACGTCCTCACCTCAGGAACCCATACATATGGCCTTATTTGGAAAAGAAGTCTTTGTAGATACAATTAAGTTAAAGATCTGAAGATGAAATCATTGTGGATTATGCAGGTGGACTCCAAATCCAAGAACAAGTGTCGTTATAAGAGACATACAGAGGAAGACAAACCCACAAGGAGAAGAGGGGGCCATATGAATGGGGAAGCAGAAACTGGAATGATACGCCTGCAAGCCCGGGGAACACCTGGAGCCACCGGAATCTAAGAAGCAAGGAAAGACCCTTCAGAGGGTACATAACCCTGCCTTGAGTTCGGACTGCTGGTCTCCAGAGCTGTGAGAATACATTTCCATTGCATTAAGCCACACAGTCTGCAGTAATTTGTTATGCCAGCCCCAGGAAACTGATAGAATGCCCTCCCATAGTGCCTGGCAGTGCTGCAAATGGGAGCTCTTGGATTTCTCCACATAATCTGCCATGCTCCTCAGCATGTACTCCAAAACTTCCAACCACTCCAGAAGACTGCCATTTTTCTCAACATGTGTTGCTCTTATGCACCTTTTCAGCCTTTCCTCCCTTAGTGAACTCCTAGGCATGCTTCAAAACCCAACTCACAGCATGTTGCCTTCCCTGGCGAGCCTTCCCTTGCCTACTTGTGCTTTCACCACACTTTCTTTCCTCCACCACTAAGCACCCGGCCCCGTACCACGACTGTCCACTCTATTGTGTGCGTCATGGGGCAGGGACCGTATCTTGTTTGCTTCTGTGGTCCCACCTTCTAGCTCAGGAGCTGGCACTGGGTAGAGGGGATGCTAATGGATATCCCACATTCCCTACCCCTCACCCCCTTTCTCATCTTTAGCACAAAGCACTAGCAGTAGCAAATTTTCAGGGCCCTTCTTAACTGTTTCACTGCCTGGCAGGGTGACTGATAAAATCACTGCATAAGGCCATCTGAGTAGTTCATTTGACGCTGGAAGAATTATTAGTTGCCCCTGGAGCAATCTCCTCATCTGTCTGCTGTGCCTGTCAAAGATGAGAGGCTTCTCTCTGATGGCTGGGAGGACTGGCTCCTCCATTCTGGGCACTGTCCATGAAGTTCTGTGCAGCAGTGGTGGCCCCATCCCAAAAGGGCTCTCAGCCTGCGTCTGCCTCTGATGAGCTGTGTGACCTTGGGCAGGATGATTCACCTCTCTGAGCTCATTTCCTAATCTGTTAAATGGGGACAAATCTCCCAGCCCGCAGGACTGCTAAGAGGATCCATTGATTCACTGTCTGTAAAAATGCCCAAGGTTGTCCTGGTGCACAGGCTCAACCGATAATAACCATCATTTACTGATTGTTCGGTAATGCACCGGGTACCGTGTCCAGCACTTTGTAGGTAGTACCTTTTTTAAATCTTTCATGGGAAACCGATAAGCCCAGTTATTACCCCCATTTTACAGCTGTGCAAAGGCGCAGAGGCACCGTGTAGCCTGCCTGAGGCCACCTGGTTATTGAAGCAGCAGAGTTTGAGTGGAGCTCTGGAATATCTGATTCTGACATTCTCAACCCTACCCACTACCTTAAGGAGACTTCTGGTAAATATTTCTCTGCCCTGCTGCTGCCTTTGCTTGCAATAGCTCAATGAAAGAGGACAATCTATACTCTTAACTAATTCTAGGGGGGATGCCACCTAGACGTGGACGTGGAAATCCAGGAGTTAGGAAGACAGAGGAGAAGAACAAAAGCCTCCCACTGTCTGCCGAGCCAGTACACTGATCTAGGACCCTCATTGTGGCAGGAAACGTGAATTTCATTCACATTCATGTACTGCAGCCTCGCGGCATCACAATGCCCAGGAAACCACCCTTTCTATGAAGAATGCAAACCCTGGAAACCTCAAAGCAATCGAACCACTCACATCGGGGAAATTAAACTTTGTGGGGAGATAAAAACAGAGCTGCCCGACAGACATTCATCTTTTGTATGCGACAGCTGGAACCTCCAGAGACTGAATTAGGCCACCCGATGCCTTGCTCCTGGCTCGGTCCCAAAGATCCTGACAATAGGGCTTGAGTGGAAAGTGCAAGGGGATGGTAAATTCTCCATAAATCCTGCCTCAATGACATCCTGGTTTCCCTGGCCCTGTCCCTAGCACCAAGCACTTAATGGAGTAGAGTTTTAGAGCCAGGATGTCTAAACAGAAAGCCCAGCTCCGTGACTGACTTGCTGTGTGACCCCGGGCAACGCATGAAGCCTTCAGGATAGGCCCGGCCCGTGGTAATGACTTCAGCACCCATGGAGCACATACATGGCTCACATCATCTCACGTCCTCAAAACTCCGTGGGGAAGGTACTAACTAGCAATGTGCCCATTTTACGGATGGCAATGACTTGACATATATGAAGACAGAGTGGAGATTTAAACTCAGGTCTAACTAAGAAATACAGCTGCCTTACCATAGGTTATACTGCTGATAAATCTATAACTATGTCAGAGTTTATTTTTATTCAAAGTGCATTGCACCATTATAATAAGAACAACATTGGAAATCCAAGAGGAAAACACCCATTACAATCCTGCCATCCTCTCAACTCTGTTTTTACACACTTTCTATTTATTCTTATCCACATGCATCCTTGCATAAATCTTGATTTCTTCCATTTCTTCCCATTTTACCCATTCGTCGCCCATCCAACTTTCTACAATCACAAGGAAAGCCTGGCCCCTCCCAGCACCATACAGACCTCACTTTACCACCTGCCAATGGCTCTAGGTCATTACACTAATCTACACAAAACTGTCATGAAGTATGACCAAGATGAATAATGCAAAAGGCCAAAGGTCCACGTAAATGTGAAAGTGATGAACTAACACTTCTCGTGGCCACCACTGTTACTGTTAAAATTGTGCATCCTCAGAGCTGAGTTTGGTCCAGGTGTTTCCGCAGCAAGAGGACCATCGGGTATTACACTGTGTTGCCATCACCTGTGACCTGTCCTCCCTGACAGACAGCCCCTGAAGGGCAGTGCTGTCTGCCTTTGGGCTTCCAAGGGCCCAAAGGTCCCACCGGTGATTCTTGTTGATGGGACAGAAAGGCACCTCTCATGGGGGTCATCTTTTCTCTGGCTTCTCCTGCCTTCCCCTCTCAATCCATCATCTCTGCTGGCCTCCAAAGGGATCTTCTTAAATTATTCCTCAGCACATTTTGTGGGAGCGGCTGTAGATCTCATTTCGGCCCACTGCGGGGCTGACCTCATGTCCGGTCATGGTGCGTCTACGATTTACTGAGCATCAAAGCCATCTGAAGAGACTGAGCAGATGCAGGGTCCCGGGCCTTACACCCAGAGATTCTGGTTCCCTCAGTCTGCCCTGACACCTGGAAACCAGCATTTCCACATAAGCCCAACAGTTTCCAGGTTTCAAGTAACCTGGAAACTATAGTTAGATCAAGGCAAAGACCAAAACTCTTTGCCTGGCCTCTAAGAGAAGAGAGCAAGGAGCTCACATTCTTGATTGGCAGATACTCAGCACTTTACAAATATTAGCTCACTCAGTCCTACCCAGTGTCCCAGAAAGTGGGTATGGTTGATATTCTTGCTTTCCAGATGACGAACCTGAGGATTGCTGGCACTTCTTCAGTTCCCAGAGTTTTCCAGCCCATCGGTAATGGGGCAAGACCTAGGCGCCAGATCTATTTGGATCCAAAACACATTTTCTTTCCTCAGCACTGCACTGTCTTCATCATCTGGCCTCTGCTGACCCGTCCCACATCACCAACTACTACTGCCCCTGCAACCCTCACACACACACACACATCAACATACTGACCCAGGTAGACACACAGACACAGAGACCTACGCACCGACACACACAGACATACATACATACACACGCACACTCTCCCTCTCTCTCTCTCTCCTTAGTTCCTGAAAGTTTTAGACGTCCTGCTACTGGCATGCCTCTCCACTGCCTTCTCCCTGGAGGGCGGTCCCAGAGCACACACCAGGTAGCCTTCCCAGACCTTTCCCTCAGGAGTGAGGCCACTCTGAAGCCCCCAAGTGCTGGTTCTGGCCATGGTCACTTAGCACCCTGTGTTGTCATGACTTCTTGCCCCATCATCCTACCCCACTAGACCAGGAGTTTTGCAAGGGCAGGGGCCATGCCTCCGTGACCTGTCCAGTTCTTGTCCGGGCCCTGCCACAAAGAACCCAAGAGGGAGCTGGGAAGGACTCACACCCATTTGCTTCAGCCACACCCAGAGCCGGGCCCCCGAGCAGAGCAGGGCGGGTCTCCTCCAGCCAGGGCTCCGTGCACATCATAGCCACAGTGAGAAGAACACAGCTCTCTTGGTGTCCCAGCCAACCCTTGTCTAGACCCATCTCCATGGAGACACCAGCCCTGCAGCCCAAATACCCAGTTCCATTAAGCTACTTTCATTCCTCAATCCCCTTTCTTGGCAGAGGAGTTGATTTTAGAAGGAGAGAGAGAAGCAGGTCAGCAAGATTAGTTTGGAAAATTAGAAATCATCCTCCATGTTCCAATGTGTGGCACCGCTAGAAATGCCAGTGAGGTTTCGGAACTGGATAAGCCACTCCACGTCTTCCTATAAATCTTGCAAGGGTGAGAAACCATGCCTGCCAACACCACAGCAGCCCCACGGCAGAGGGTCCTCGGACAGAAAGCAGCTGTGCTTGGGGGAGGCGGCATTTCTCCTCTCCTCAATTTGCTGCCTTTGTCCGTGAGGAGGAAGGAATCTGTACTCCCACCTTCTACCTCCTCTCCCTCTCGCCCCACACACAGACACACAGACACACAGACGTGTGCACCCTCCCCACCTGGAGGAGTCTTGGAAGAGACTCACAGAAAAGAGTTAAAGCCCCAGGCCTGAGGCCTTTACCTTCAGAAGGTCTACTTGCAAGGCTGGCACTTGGCTGGTGCCTGGGGACATGCACGTTCCCAGAACTAGTAAGAGTGGCTCACTGTGCCTAACTTACACAGACAGTATGGGTGATGCTGACACCTGCCTTCCTTCTGGGGGTCTGGAATGTGGGGACGTGCTGGGCAAGGGGTGCCTATGTGAGCAGCTCTCAGTAAGAACCCTGGGCGCTGAATCCTAATGAGTTGCCTGGTGGCCACAATTTCATGCATGTCACAACTCATTGCTGTGGGAGCTGTGTCCAGCATGACTCCATGAGGAGAAAACTCTGGAAGCCCGTGCCTGACGGTGGCCCTTTTTCCTTTGCCTTGTCTCCTTTTCACTGTAATAAAACAGAGTGCCGAATACAGCTATACGCTGGGTCCTATGAGTTCTTCTCGTGATTCACCAGCCTGGGGGTGGTCTCAGGGACCTCTAGTACGGCTCCCCTCATTGGCTCCCTTTCTGGTTCCCCTAAAGGAGAGGCATCACAGACCTGATTTTTCAGAGCCTGGCAGGAATATCTGTTACTATGGACCTGATGCCTTAAAGACAGGCACCAGGTTCCAGCCTTGAACCTTTCCCTTCCTCCCCCTTCCAGTTCAGGCCCCCTGAATCTCTCTTCTTTACCTCTTGCCTCGTGGATCAGGACAGGGTAGGGGTCTTCTTCTTCCTGCCCACATCTCTTTTCAGGTCTATACTTCCTCTCCTTGTGGCCTCTTGACCCATGTGATCACTGGGTGAGCCTGACGTTGGGATTTGGGAATAAACACTCTCTCTCCTATCTTCCAGCTCACATTTTTTTCCCTCCGGTGGTGGTGAATGTGCTTTGGACTGCTCTTTTCTCAAAGTGTAGTACGAGATCCCTCCTTGGGTTGAGGGTGAGCAGGCCAAGATGAGAAGCCAAAGACTCTGAAGCCTCCCCCCAACTGCCTCATGCCCGCTTTGCTCACGGAAGAAGCGGTCTCTCAGGATATCGGCTACTCTCCAGGGGTACTTTGCCTCCTTATGTACAGACGGCCTTGGCAGGGAGCCTCAGAAGGAAAGAGTGGAAGGATTCTGGCACCAAAACATTTGTCTTCCCAGCTCTTGGCAAAGTACACATGTGGGTATGTAAGCTGACTCCACAGCTGCATTGCCCAGTCAGGATGCTCATCAGTTTCACCTTTAGGTCACACCTAGGAGCTGAGTCCGCCCTCAAGGCCCAAATATTCTCAGGTCAGCCAAGGATGTTTCAGTGTGGCCTCAGGCGGAACATTTTACCATCAGTCTGTTCCATCCTGATAAAGAGAGAAAAATGCAATGGCTGTCCCATTTAGATTTCCCAGGCCTCAGCTTTCTCATCTGGAAATTGGGATCATAATAACTACTTCAAAGCACTGGGGTGAGGATAAAATGAGATTGCTGTGTGAAAATACCAAGCCCAGTGCCTGGTGCAGGGCCAGTGCCCAGAGCTGTCCAGCCCATTCTTCGTCCTCACCAAGGATCTGGGAAGAATAAAGGTGCCTCGGGATCTAAAATCTGATTTCCTCTGACTGTCCCACAGTTCCATGCTTTGAATGATTTTTTTTCATGCCAAACAAACAGCATTCATTGAATACTGATGAATTCATTCTCCTATTTTGGATTCCTTGGACTCAAGTACATACCTGTGAATGAGAGATAACCAGAGTGACCAAAACAAAGACCCTTGGTGTCTTTGTGGGTCTGTTTGGCCTAATCAGAAGAAAAGAAATTGTTTGGGTTTTATGAACTCTCCGGGCAAGACTGAAGACAGCCATCAGTAGTGGCCAGGGCCTGTCTGAGGCCCGTGCAGACTCAGAACAGACCTGCTCTCTACTTCTAGCTCCTTCCCCTGCTTTCTGCATGACTTTGGACAAGTTCCATGATGTCTCTAAGCCTCCCAGGTTCTCCACCTAAAGATGGGAGTTACAATGATCCCTATCCCCCAGAAGCACTGAAAGGTACCGTGTGGATCATACAGATCAGCAGCCCAGCTTTGCTCTACACGTTCAGCAGAGGGCAGAACAATTTCTGTCATATTACCTCTGGGGTAGAAACGCTGACCCTAAAGTGGCAGGCAAGGTCTGGAGAGTGAGCGTGTGTTTTGTTCACTCCCATGTTCTGTTTAATTCCTCCACGGGAGTTAGTTCCTAGAGAGGGAGCTGGCTATGCTTATGGGCTGTGCTTCCATATCCAAGATGATTTCACTGGAAAGGTTTAAGATGGGCAGTAAGAATTATTAAACACAGTTGGTTGTTTTAACTTTATTTCTTGTTGGTAGCTTTTTAAAACCAACTCTATAAGGTAGGTCTTCTCATTTTTCCTGTTTTATAAATGAGGAACATAAGACCCAAAAAGTTAAGTTGCTTGCCTAGGTAGACTCAAATGATGAATTAAGATGCAGAATTTGAACTCAGGTGCGATCCCAAAGGCTGTGTGTACCTTCCACTCACACTACTTCCTCTGGATTGGCGGCTAGTAGCGTGGCTCTTTGGAAGACAAAGGTTCTCTCCATCCCCAAACCAAAAAGATGGCATTATTACACTGTTTGGCTGGCTCCCTGTGGGAGCTCCCAAAAACCCATTAAGGAAGCCTATCCTCTAGGGCCCCAAATGAATCCCACTCAGTAAATTGCCTTTTGAAAAGAAAAGGAAACATCTGCGGCCTCAAACTTTTTATGAGCAATAATTTGAGAGTCTCTTTCAGAACCCAGGAAGGGGAAATTCCCCACGGAAGGAGGAGTGGTGCCCAAGTGTGGACCCTGCTCGAGCCAGGAATTCATTAATAATTGTGGAACCCTTGAAAGAGAAGAAGCACAGTTTAAACTGGAACATTCCAAAGCAATAACTTATCTCTCAATATAGTTTGCTATTGGCATAATCATTAGAAAGCAGAAATGAGGGTCTGGGGGCCCAGCTTATGTGGGAGACAAAACTCTGGCCTCCTGAAATATTTTTCATTTCAGAAGTTCAAACCATTGTTCGTTTTGGACCAGAGGACCTTAAGACAGTAATGCTTTCACAGGATGGAGAGGCTAAGGCCTTACAGCACAAGGTTGTGTCTTTCTAAGCTGATAAAGACAAATGCAGAACAGAGATCTAAACAAATGCAACTTGATCTAAACGATGTATCAAGGGGGAGGGAGTCAACGTTTCCTAGACTCCCGAGATGTGTGAGCACAGAGTAGATAAGCAACATAAATGAGGGAAGAGGGCCGGGGCGAGGCACTGGAGGGAAAGCACCCCATCCACGGTACAGCAGCTGCTCAGCCCCAGGCAAGTGCTGTCAAGGACAGGAATGAGGGCTTATCACAGCTGATCTGCTTTCTCAAGAAAAGACGGAGGTTCTGAACCTTAAGTGAAATTTCCCGATGTTTAAATTGGGGGCAGCAGATACAAAATTATGTTTTCTTTCATTATACATTTTAAATGTTTCCTTATAAAATTGGCCTTTTCAATCCTATTTTATAGGAAGTCAGGTTCCAAAAAGTAGTTGGTTCAGGGTTAGATAGCAGTAAAGTGTGAAACCAGGACTTGCCCCCAATCAGTTCTACAAGGGAGGGGATGACCGATTACTGCACAGGTCAGGTGGGGGGACTCAAGGGGCCCGGAGCATGTGTCCACAAAACATCTCCAAAGAGGCCCAGCACCTTCTACCACAGGGAAGGGAGGGGATTTGGGGGTGTGGAGAAGAAGGACCTACCATTTATTGAGCATCTGCTATGAGCCAGGCACTGGGTTTTGCACACATTGCTTTATCAAGTCCACACAACAAGTGTTTGATGAAGCTGTTATTGTCCCTGTCTTATTGAGGTCAAGCTAGGGGACCTCCCAGAGTCCCACAGCAAGGCCAAGTCAAGGCCTTCTTTCTAACATTAGCCCAGCACACTTGGGCCTTCCTCCTGCCTAGGCTGCTGAGTGAGGGGAGCCCTGGAGTCTCCCCTACAACCTTGTCACTCACCAGCATTTTGTAAATATGGTCCAGATAAAGAGACCCTCACAAATCTTGCCAGGGCTCTTTGGCACCAGGGAAACTCAGTAAATTAAGATGTCACACAAGCCTTGCTGTTTCCACAAGGAGTGATTATAGCTACAAATCTGTCCCAACATGTAGTCAAATGGGCTTTGAGCAGATAGGTCATGAAGTTGATTTACTGCTGCCGTGATTATGATTTTAATTTATTATGGAGAAGACAAAAGGCTTCCAAGGGATCAGGATACAAGGGGTATAGCAGTTCAGTTTTGGCTTTGCAGAGACTGGGATGCAGAGGTTTAAAAGGGAGGCAGTGAGAGGTGGGAGAAGGAACCAGTTTCTAACACCAGACTGGCCTGGGATCCAGTCTCTGCCCCACCATTTTCTGGCTGTGGGACCTTAAGCAAGTAGCGCCACCTCTCTGAGCCTCCATATCCTATCTGCAAAAATGGAATTATCATAACAGCTACTTACCAGGCACATTGGAAGGACTCCCAAAGACACTTGATGTAAAGCTCCCAACATTGTTGGGTATCATTATTGTCATTATTGCTGAAATACATTCCTTAAGCAGTCGTCTGCAGAGCCAACTGCTTGACTTCCTGTCACTGAAATAGTCAATGTTTAGCTGAACCTCTTAATTTCATCAAAATGGTCTGGTGAGTCAGAATCTTAATTAACTTTTGCATCGTGTTCTTGGGGCACAAATCAGACCCTTGCATTTCGCCCACTCTCCCTGACTCCAAATAATGGAAGTGCATGTCCCTTATAAATTGCTCTGACTCTACAAAGATGAGCAAATCACCCAGTAGACACACAAGGTTGAGCACACAGCCAGCCTGCAGGGCCACAGAGAAACCTCTCTGCAGAACACTAACGCAAGGGCTTGGAACCTAATGAAATTACGCTCCCTCTGCTGAGTTCCCTAAAGGGATTGCAATCTGGGCCCCCCGTTTGTGTGCTATTCAACGGTGACCTCAGCTCGACCCCTCCCAACAGCCCTGGTAGGAGGAGTTGAGCATCGTGACCCAGGGTGAAGGGGCAGTGTCATTTCCTGGATGCTGCTCTTTGCAGGATTGCAGAAAACCAAAGGGTTGGGAGTGAGGTTCAGGTCAGGGTGGCTTCCTGGACACGGAAATCAAGCAGGGCAGAAGATGCAGAGTGTAGAATGTTCTTAGCGACAGGATCCATGGCTAAGAAAGCCAGTTTGACATTTGCCCCATGCTGTCTGTTCCTTGAGGGTCCCCAGCCTTGAGGATTTATCTTGGCACCCCCTGTATTGGTCCAAGGCTTGACTGCAGTAGGTGTCCAGTAAATATGTGCTGAGTAAATAAATGCCACCTAACCAGTTTCATTCATCTGATTTTTATTACACCCCCCCCATCTTTTTCCAGAAATGATTTAAGGCAACTTACAAGCTACATGATTTAGTAATCACTACCATTCATTGAATGCTCACGATGTGCCAAGTTTTGCCTTGAGTACATTACGTGGTTTCTCCAGTGTGTCTTCACAACAATCCTCTGTGAGGGGATTATTATGATTAGCCCCATTTTACAGATGAGGAAAACAGTAATGAAGTAAGTGGAAGGAACAAAGATGGGCATAAATTGGAAGCAGGTGTTATAACAGTGCCCATACTCAGAGCAGGGGGGCAAAAATATGCTCAATGTTTACTAGCAGCCTGACAAAAGAAAGGAACTGGATCTGTTAGAACATTCAGAGTCCAGAAGATTAAAACAACAACAACAACAACAACTGACTGCTCAGAAGATGCACAAATGGTTCCTATCTGACTTGTGTGGCCTTGGGCAAGTCACCTCTCTCTCACCCTCTGTTTTTTCCTCTGTACAAAGGGAGTGATTACAGTAATGTCCCCATCACAGGGCAGTTAGGAAGGTCCAGGAGATGATAAAGATAGCAAGCCCAGTGCCTGGAACCCAGAAGATACTCCATCAATATTCGCCCTCCTATCTCTTCTCTGACATTTTTGCCCCAACCACTTATTGAAGGAGGGATTTTGGAGCGTGGGTGTTTAACTGTAAAATCATTGGCAAGGCTGCCCAGCCAGCTCATTATTACTTAAAAAGAAGAAAGGAGCTGTGCAAGGTGTCTCGGGGCTTTTCAAGAAAGCCTGCTTCTGAATTTCATGAGCAGTGGGTGGCTGAATGGTTTGGTGAGTTCCAGCCTGGGCCCTGCTTGAAATCCACGTTAAATGAAAGGTGCCTCCAACTCCCCATTATAGTGTCGTGCCCTGGGAGGCTCCCGAAAGTCACGCTTTTCCGTCATCTCCTGCAGCCGAGAAATGCAATTGATTTCCCTGGCCTCATTTTCATGTTTTAAAGAACTATTTCCCCCGGGCTCCTCTGAGAACTGAAATGGAGAAAATCTCATTCATATTTTACCATGTAACCCAAAGACTAATCATGCACCTGACAACAGATACTGGCAGAACACCTAGTCCATAGCAGACCCAGGGCCAGGCACATGGGACATAGGAATGACGGATATGTGGTCTCTACCCTCAGGAGAGCCCTTTAGAAGGCAAGCTGTGATGAAGACAGCACCAGGCAAGAGGGCTCCTAAGGCAGCCTGGAAGGAGGCGGGGAAGGGTGATGTGGGCCGAGAGAACAGCCTGTGCAAAGGTATGGGGGTGTGGATGGTACGTGACGGTGAAAGAGGAAGCTTGAAAGGTAAACAGAGGCAAGCTCAAGAAAGAGCTTGATGTCAGACTAGAGTTTATTGGGAGAACCAGAAAGCTAACCCGTGTTTAATATCCGGTGTTCACTGATGTGGTTCCATTTGAGCATTAAATATTACTCTGGCAGTTTGGATGGAAACTGAATTGGAGGTGGTAAAATTGGGAGGTAGGAAGACCAGTCAAGGGCTCTAAAACTAATCCAGACCTGAACACATATTCCATGAGTGGCTTCTTGATAGCCTAGTACTAAGCTAGGTATTTGGGGAAATACCAAAATAAGGAGATAAACTCAGGCTTACTGGGTGCCCACTGCATTTTGATGTTTTACAAGTGTTTTCCCATCTACGTATCACAAAACAAGATCAGTATCTCCATTTTACAGATTAAAAAAAAAAAACCTAGCTTAGAGAAGTAGAGGTGAGTAGCACCAGGAGCTCCACCCACTGAAGACCAGCGTGGCCCTGCTCTGCAGACCAGAGTCAGAGACTGCAGCAGGCTCCAACACAAAAAGGAGAGACAATTTGCTGTGTGAGGGAGTGAGATGTTGCACTCTAGAGCCAAAAATAATTCGTGTATGCCTAAAGGGGAAACTGTAAATACAGAGCCTGGAGCTCTGTTAATATTCAATGATAAATGATATTGCTTTAAAATCAAATAGATGCACACGAATGGAGGTTTTAGCTTTATGCCGGGAACATGAGAGTGTGGGCCAAGTCTGGTACTTCCATGAATCACCCACACCACCTACCCCAAGGTCTGGGTCCTGGTCGCTATTCTGTAAATATTTATTTACTGAATGCGGCCACTTAGAGAAAAATTGCTGAAGGGAGTTACAATTAAGAGAATGACAATGGGCGCATTTCAAAAGATAAACTTTCAAAGCTTTAGAGAGGAAGCTGGGTACAAATGAAATTTGTTTATTAGTTCTTTCCATATTTACTGAAAACTACCCACACCCTCCCAATAATACTAAGCCAGATGACTTTATGTGTTAATTCTTAAAAAAAAAAAAAAACTCAAAGAAACAGTATTTCTCTATTCTTGCAAATTTTCTAGAGCATAGAGAAAGGAAAAGGCATGTACTCAACACAAACTCACAAAATTACTCAACACAAACTCACAACATTACTAAAGCAAAATTTCCAAAGAATATATTATCAAACAGAATTCAGTAGTACACCATGACCAAATGTGGACATGTATGAATGGCTTAGTATTTAGAAATCTACTCATATAATTTACCATAATGTCAGGCCAAAGAAGACAAACCATATGATCCCCTCAGTACATGCAGAAAAGGTATTTGGGGAGGAAAAAAAAAAAATCCATCAAAATGTAAATGACAAAGGAGCGCCTGGATGGCGCTCTGACTCCTGGTCATCTGACTCCTGGTTTCAGCTCAGGTCTTGATCTCAGGGTTGGGAGTTCAAGCCCCACACCGAGCTCCATGCTGGGTTTGGAGCCTACTTAAAAATAATAATAAATAGGGCGCCTGGGTGGCTCAGTTGGTTAAGCGACTGCCTTCGGCTCAGGTCATGATTCTGGAGTCCCTGGATCGAGTCCCGCATCGGGCTTCCTGCTCAGCAGGGAGTCTGCTTCTCCCTTTGACCCTCCCCTCTCTCATGTGCTCTCTCTCATTCTCTCTCTCTCAAATAAATAAATTTAAAAAAACCTTTAAAAAAATAAAAAAAATTTAAAAAAAATAAATAAATAATAAAACTATGTAATTGAAACAATTTGGTATTGTCTCAATTTTTGATATCAAATAACTGTCAGATCAATGGAAGAAAAGAGAACCCAGAAATAAACTCAAATACAAATGGGAATGCACTATCTAAAAATGGGGGTATGTCAAATCAGAGAGAGGAAGGATTCACTAATAAATGTGGAACCAGTGGCAAACTGCTGTTCACAAAGAAAGAAAGTTGGATTCCTACCTTGCTCTTTGCAAATTCCAGATGGATCAAAATTTTAATATAGAAAATAAAATCATAAAAGTACCAGAAGAAAACATGAGTTTAGGGTGGGAGAAGGCCTTGATTTTTATAGAGTCAAATGTATCAATATTTTCCTTTATGACTTCTAGAGTTGGTGATTAATCTCAGTTAAAGCAAAAGTAGGAAATCCTGCAGGCTTAAAAAAGAAGTTACACCATAAACAAAACCAAAAGGCAAAGGACAACTAAGAAAGTACCAAATAGGTGAGAATGACTAAGTTCTTAGCTTTGGGAAGAGGCCACACAAATCAGTAGGAAGGAACAGCAAGTCACCCAACCAAATAAGATGTGTTCCAGGAAGGAAGCAAAGGTCAAACAGTCAATTAGAACACAGAAAATGGCTCCATCTCACTGATAATGAAAGACATACAAACTAAAACAAAGAAGAGGCGCCATTCTCTCTATATCAGATTGGTAAAACTTTTAAAGTTTGCTAAAACTAGCAATGTGGGGAAGAACACACTTGTAGGCATGATGGAGGAAGTATAGATTGGTGGGAAAAAAATTTGGTAGATAATTTGACCAAATCTATTAAAATCGAAGATTCACAGACTCTCTGGCAAAGCTTGTAAGATGAAGATTCTCATAGCTTACCAATATACTTGTAAAATATATGAAAGATGTGTGTGTGTGTGTGTGTGTGTGTGTAGACACACACACTAGGAAGTTCACTGCAGCAGGGTTTTTAACGACAAAAGACTGAAAGCTAGAACAACAATAAGAGACTGATTAGGAAGATTATGAAAACCCTCGGTCTACAGTCATTAACAAGAACATAAAAGGATCTCAATGTGCTGATGTACAAGGATCCCTAAGCTATATTATTAAGAGAAAAAAAGCAAGGTACAGAAGAATATATATAAAATGGTCCCATCTGAGAAAACAAAAAGGATATCAAATGTATACATGTGTATATAAATCTATATATGCTGACATGTAGAAAATGTCTCTAGATGAGAACATTAACTATTCCTGGGCCATCCAATGGAGCTTCCTGCAATGATGGAAACGTCCTGTAAATCTGAGCTATCCAGTATGGTAGCCACTGGACTCCTGCAGCTACTGAGCATTCGAAATGTAGCTTGTGTGACTGAGGAATTAAATTCTGAATTTTATTTCATTTTGATAAAGGAGTATAGCCACATCTGGCTAGAGGCTTCCAATTTGGACAGCACAGACATAGATGATGAGTATTTGAGGTGAGAAGGATTACAAAGGGAGAGAAAAAGAGACATTTTTCATTCTATGCCTTTCTACACTATGGGAATTTTGCACATGTAGATGTGTTACTCTTTTTTAAAAAGAAAACTTACTGACCACCTATTGTTTTCAAGGCCCCATGATCAATAGCTATGGGGGATGTAGAACTCAGCCAGGGGTGACATCTGTCTCCAAGAGCCCAGGCTTTCACAGGGCCATGGAAAATCGCAGGTAAGGAAATAACTGCATGAAGGAAGTCAAGTTGACAAACTCTGTGCAGTGAGGAAGATCCCAGAGGAAACGGTCTGTTCCACAACTGACAGCAGGGAAGAGAGGAGGTGATGTTTGAGCCAGGCTAATGAGATGAACAGGTGTGCACTAGACCGTGGGGGAGAGAAAAATATTCAGGGTGCAAGAAACAGCCAAGCTGAGGAGTGGAGGAGATAGGGCAGAGTGTGCCCAGGATTCAGTGGGTAATGTAGGTTGGTGGGAGGAGTTTGGCAGAAGGAAGGAGAGGAGATTGAAGAGATGAGCAAAAGACAGGTTCTAAGGACCAGGTACAATGAACTAAGGGGTTCAGATTTCACCCTGAAGGCCAGGGGAAGCCCCAAAATAATTTTAAGCAGGAGTAAGGAGTGATCACAATGACTTTGAGGAGAGACACACACTGACTGTGACTTGGAATGTCAAAATCAAAGGCTGAAGCTAGAAATGAGGGTGCAGTTGAAATATACACAAAGACTTATTTTTATTCTCTATAGAGAAATAATAATAAAGCATTTATTATATAATAATATAATAAAGCAATAATAATAAAGAAATAATAATATTTATGGGTCTAAAATTGCACTGTTTGCCCATGAAACAATCACATTTGGTGTGTTTAGAGTTATGCAGTACCCAGAAAAAAGAAAATTCACAGGACCGTATTTTCCCCACCTCCCAAGGCCATCTCATTTTTTATTAAGCCCCTGGGATCTTGAGAAGTCTTTGTCTTTACCTTAACTAATTTTCCTAGGGCTTCAACTCTCTAGGAGATGACTAGGATAAGAAACCGAATACCCAGACAAATCTGACACATCTTAATGGGGCGACAATGGCATGATTCCTCTTTTTAGACCGATAAACATGGTGGTAAGTCCTAGGCAAATGTTTCTCAGCCTTGGCACCCATGACATTTGGGGCAGGATAATTCTTCATTGTAGGGGTCATCCAGTGCATTCCAGGATGTTTAGCAGCATCTCTGCCCTCTACCTACTAAATGCCAGTAGTATGCACACACACATGCATGCACACACACCCCCCACAGCTGTGACGACTGTAAATGTCTCCACATATTGCCAAACGCCTCCCCTCATTGCAAAATCATCCCTGGTTGAGAACCACCGTAAGAACATCAAAGACAGCAGAGACCTTGGGGGCAATCCTACCCAACTGCCCATTTTACAGATGGGAAAACTGAGGTCCAGAGACTGAGACTAGAAGCTAGTTTTCCTCACACAGGTTAGAGATTTTTTGGAGACCAGAGATCTTTTTCTTAGCTTCAAAGAAATGTAGTTTAAAAAAAATTGGCAGAATTTTCATTCAAGTCAATTTCACCTAGGTGCATATTCATTTATCTTTTCTCTCTCTCTTCTCTCTTTCCATCTCTCTCTCTTTCTTTGCCTCATATACATGATTCATCGTAGAATTTCTATTTACTAATTTGGTTTTCTAGCCACAAATGCTACCAAAATTATTATTATTATAATTCTGTTATTATTAAAACAACTACCCTCTCTAATTCAGCATTTTTCATTTTTTATTTGTTCACAGTGAAGAGGTTAAGGGGAACATATCTAATACATATCAGGGGCCCCTGACAGATACATCACAAACAGAATCATTACAACAATCCTCTGAAGTGGGCATTAGTATCCCCATTTTGCAAAAGAGAAAACTGAGGCTCATGGAGGTGAGGTGACTTGCCCAAGGTCAAACAGCCAGTGAGCCAATGAGTGGTTCTAGAACCAGATTCAAACCCGCATCTGTCAGAATGCATAACACAACTGAGTTCAAGTTGTGGAGAATTAGAGTGAGCTCACGATTAACACCCAAGTGAAAGTTGAATGTCCTCAGAGAACCAAATTGCCTCCCAGTTTCTTGGATCACGGAGCTAAGGAGCTTGTCAGCATCTCCAGGAGAAAGCTAGGCCTCTGGCAGTTGCTATGACAACTACTTTTCTTATAATTATAGAACATGGTGGTGACACACAAGCTGCACATACAGTCACTTTGTTAGGACCTGTCTGCCTCTGACACTTCCAGGAGCTTAAACATCATAAATTTTTTTAAATCACATTTAATATAATCATGCATTGCAGCAGTGGAGGCCCAGAGAGCGAGAAAGTCAGGAGATTCACCCTCCCACCGTGTGATGGGACCATGAGGCAAGCCACATGACAAGCAGTGAGGAAAATGGCAATTCTCCCTTGGGAAATTTTGCTTCTCTTTTTTTCTTTTTTGGATCAATGCATTTCAGGGCTTGGCCAAACAGTGTATTCAAAGAAAAGAAAAAGGGAAAGAGCCAAGGCAAAATTAGCCTAATTCTTGGCAAATAACAAGGAAAAGCAGCAAAATTTAGAATTCTAACAACCACTTTTCAGTTTAGTTTCATTTAGCCAGTTCCCAAAATGTGCAGGGTTTCCCAATTTGGAAGATGGGTATAGACAAAAGAGCACATATACTCAAAAGCATCCATAGTCACACACACCACTCTGGGTCAGAAAAGCCTGATTCTGCCCCTTTTTGGCTGTGTGATCATAGGTACCTTAACTAACCTCTCTGATCCCCAGTTTTCTCCTCTGTATATCAAAAATGATGCCTACTTCATGAGCTATAGTAAAGATGAGATGGAAAATGATTAGCTAACTACCTGACACATATAGATGTTCAATAAAATGAAAGTTATTGTTATTAATTAATTACAAAGAATTTTAAATACTGCTTTACCTTCTATGAACATCTTCCTCTTACTACCCCCACATGGGATTCAAGAAACATTATAAAGCCCTGCCTTCAGTGTTACCTTCAGCAACCCAACCAGGTAGCAGGAGAACTCTGCCCAAGCAGAGACAGATACAGGGACAAAGGGCAATGCTGGGACCTTGGGACTCCCAGATGAGAACCTGACTTGGGGAATCAAAGACTAGTTTCTGCAGGAAGTGACATTTGAGCTGGGTCACAAGTCAGAGAACATGGGATAGAGGTGGGGGGAGACTGTACGGGCAAAGATCCGGAGGTGAGAAAAGGCATGGTGGCTTTACAGAACTACGAGAAGGCTGAAGTCCTGGGGGTGCAGGAGGTCAGTGGCACAGCGACTGGAACTAGCAGCGAGGACCACCTTGGGACAAGTCTGCAATGCCATAATAAGGTCCTCATGCTGTTGCCTGTAGGAAGTAGGGAGCCACTGAAGATTTCTCAGGCAAGATCAATGATCCAATCTGATGTTGCTCATAATGGGTGGAAGGAGGTGGGAGGGAGATGGAGGGTCAAAAGCTGGCACAGTAGAAAGGGCGAGTGGGAAGGGACAGGTGTGCCCAGGCAATGTCAGTTGAGACAAAGGGCTCACAGAGATGGAATGAGGCAGGCTTCCCACCGGAGGCCCGACCTAGGTTGGATGCATTCCATCCGATCAGATGACCAACTCCCCAGAAATGTACAAGAGGAAGCTCACATTTACTGAGCTCCCATGGGACAGTGTTAGTTTATATTATCTCACTCAGTCCTCACATCAGGCTTATAATGTAGATGTCACTATCCCATTTTACAGATCAGGAAACATGAGTTCAAACAGGTGAAATGACCTGCTTTAGTTCACACAAATCCCCGACCCCTGTATTCCCCCTTCTTCCATATTGCCTTTCATATTGTTTTTAGTGGGGGGGGGCTAATTTGTCTGTGTTTGCCCATTTCCATGGTGTAAATACTCCCACTATGGTTGGTTACAAGCTTGCAACAGTTTAACAACTGGCTTGCAGACTTTTAATAACTGGCCCTCAGGAGGGGATGTGAGCCAGCTCCAGCCCCCGCTGAGGAGTCCCGTAGGAAAGAAGAATATTCACTAAACTCTAGCAGCCTTCTTGTACATCCAATGTATTAACTAGTCACTTGCTTTATTGCAGCATTTACTTACCAGTGTTTGTTTGAGTCAACAAGCATGAGAAGTCAGCAATTAAAAGCAGCTTCAGTTATTGAGCTATAGAGTGGTCACTGAGCCACCCAGACACCCAGGCCCTCACTGAAACCCTGAGCACATTCCTTCTGAGACAGCACCATGGAAGTTTTTGTTAAAAAAAAAAAAAAAAAGCCACATTTGCTTTTCAATGATCAATTGATAACAATATATATATTTCTGGAAGTTACTCTAACAGTACGATTCTATCAGGCCTGGAGAAAGCACCCAGACAGAAACATAGGCCAGCATCTTTATTCTGATTTTCAATAAAACCCTAGCCAGAAATGCAATAATAAACATCAAATATGATCAGGGCCTTTCTCTACCAAGTACTCATATGCAAATTCTTTCCTTTCCTGCCAGATAATGACTCTGTTCTTAACCCAGCAGGCAATGTTTTTAATAACTCACCTAGAATGTTCCTCAGAATAAAAAAATTAAAAAAAAAAAATAGGAGAGCAATAAGAACCAAGACAACAGATAATAAAGTAAAATGTCTTATCTCCATTTGCTGCTGTCAGCAAAGATTAGAATCCCATCCAAGGAAGGCAGCCCCTGGGGTTTTGATGAAAAATTGGCAGAAGCAAATGGCAAAGGTATAAATGGGGTCTCACCTCCCTTGGAATGTGGCATCAAGAAGAAGACATTTATGAGAATGTGTCATCGTCAAGAAGCTTAGGAACAGAGATAAAGCCCTGATTTTAAATAAAGATATTGAAAACGAGGCAGCCAGAGCTCTGGGGTTATTCAAATGCGGAGTTTCTTGGTCAGCCAGGGGGATTTTTTTGTTTACTCGTGCACCTGTTCATTCAGTCATTGAAGGCATCTTTTAGTTCCTAACGTGGCCAGGCACTGGCTAGGCTCTTGAGGTGCAAAGATGAAGGAAAACCATTCCAATCCCAAGTCAGTGCAAGACATGGCAGGTAAGTCCATGACGCCAACACCGTGTAACTGGTGCTAGAATAGAGGCTCGTACAGCAGGTGCAGGAAACCAAGGAGGAAGGACAGACCATGTGGGCAAGCCAGCAAGACCGCACAGGCCAGGGGCCATTTGGGTTGGGTGTTGAAGGGTGAGTATGGACTATGCCCACTGGTGAAGGCAGGAAAGGCATTCCAGCTGGAAGGCACAGCACGAAGAAAGACAGGGAGGCATACTGTGGACAGTGTCATAAGGGAAGTGCTTTGGGCGGTCAGAGCGCTTGTGGGAGAGGCAGGTGAGTTGTGGAGCTGCAGAGGACTTTAAAGGGGGCAAAGCCCTCATGGGATATGCGCTTTAGGAAGAGTCCTCCTCTGGAGTGGTGAGAAGAATGGACAGGAGCCTAAGAAAGGAGGCAGAGGGACCCAGGATGAGGCTGGGCAATGAGAGGATGGGTGAACGGAGAAGAAGGTACAGTTATTGGAGACTTTCAGGAGGGAGAGGGGCCTGGACTCTGCCGGCTTTTACACGTGGCACTTGAGCCTGGCGAGGCTGGTTCCAGGGCTGCCCCATACCTTTTCCCATGTTTGGCGGGGGGGACGCTAGCGGAGCAGAGGCCTGAGATGGAGTACCAAGGCCCCATCCTTTGGCCAGACAGAAGGGAAGGAGGAAAGGAACAACCGGCAGGTAAATTGGCTCAGCAACATCCCCAGAGAGCTACTCACTGGTAGCCCAGCTCCCATTCCACTGCAAGCAGCCTTGCCTGACTGCTGAGCCCCTGCGTAGGGCCTGGGAGCCCAGCCCAGCCACACAGCCTCCTGGTGTGGAACTTGGAGGAAGCACAGGCTCTTTGGGCCTGTTTCCCTTGCCTGTAAGTGGGGTGATGAGCTCACCAGCCCCGCATGCCAGGATCACTCAGTGAGATAGCATACATAAGGCACCAATCACAGGTCAGGAGCAGAGCAGGAATCCAAAAGAACTGAGTGGATCACAGCAGGTAGATGAAATAGTGAAAAAGCAAAGCCTTATAATGTTAGGCCTAAAGTTTCAACTGGACTTTTGTTTATTTTGTGTGATTTGTTCGTTGTTGCTTGTTTTTTTTTTTTAGTAATAGCCCACAGACCCCTATTCTCTAAGAATTACTAGCCCTCCCACTTCCAGTCCTCCCCCACCTGACTTCCTGGTAATGTGTCCGTTTGCCTGACAAGAATGGTGAGTTCTAGTCCCTTACCACTTATGCATCCCTGCCATTCTGACTTCTCCCACTGACTGTGTTCTGGGTCCGATCTGCAGACATCCCCCTACCTGAGCTTGCCCGGGCCATAGCCACCAGAGTCAGACTTTCTGGACCCCAAATCGGGCTGTGGTCGGAGACGAATACTGAGGCAGTCCCATAAGACTGGGGCTCCAGTGGCCACACAGCAGACACCCACTCTATGCCAGGCCCCGTGCTGGGAACTGGAGACAATGTGGGTAGGCCAGAAGTGACCTTGTCCTCCAGGGACCAGAGGCTGGGGGCAGGTCTGCAGATACAGGAGCAGCTAGCTACAGTACAGCGGCATTCAAGGCCCCATGTGACCTGCAGAGCCAAGAGGAGGCACCAAACCCAGCTGAGAGGATCAGGGGAAGCATCCCAGAGGAGCTGATCCTATAGGCACAATATAGCTGAGAAGGTGGCCAGAATGTTCTTGACGAATCCACATTTGTGAACTCCCCCAGAGCAAGGATTTTGTCTTATGCATCTTTGTGTCTCCCAGCAACAAGCATTTGGACCAGCCCAGAAAAAATATTAATAAAGACAAAAAAGAAAGAGGGGGAAAAAGGAAGGAAAGAAGGCAAGCCAGCCACAGAATGGGCACGGGCAATGGCAAGGTGGCATGGAGGTGTGGCAGAGAGAGCTATAGCTGGGTTCCTATCTTGTTCTAACACTTCCGGGCTGAATGACCTTCGAAGCCACCTCACTTCTCTGAGCATCAAGTTCCTCATCTGTAAAATGGGGATAACAATAAGCATTGTTGTTGTTAGGCTGGAAAGTAGATTAAAAGCGTTTTTTAATAGATACCGGGATTATTCATGTTATAACCAATGTGTTGAGAAATAGCCTACAAAAAAAAATTGCCTACACTCCCCAGTAGGCAAAGAGGTCACGGTAGGCAGCCAGGGGCTGCCCATGAATCCTGACATTGAACTGGCCACCCTTGAACAATTCTGCATGTTTCCCCAGCCATGTTCCCAAAGGGGAAAGCCAGAAAGGTAGGCCCAGTTTTGTCTCAACCAACAGACAAAAGCTGGCTAATTAGGCAGGAAACTAAGAACCCAGGAGGAAGAAAGGGGATCTGAACAGGAAAGAAATAAGATGATCATTCATTAAGATCTAAAGTGTGCCAAGGACTTACACTATTTGTTATGTCCACAGTGTGTCTTGGTTTATTGATGAGGAATCAGGAGCTCAGAAAGGTGAAGGGACTTTCCCAAGGTCATGGAGCTAAGAGGTGACAGAGATGTGATCTCAGCTTCCCAGGTCATTCTAGCCCCGAGGCCCTAGAACAACCTCTCATCAACCTAACACAGTGGCCTCCAAATGAAAAATTCAGTTCCTTCTCACACCAGCTTGGGGGACAACCAGGTCTGACAGCATGGCCGGATACAACAGCACCCTGCACCGACCAGCATCCTGCACCGACCAGCACCCTGCACCGACCAGCACCCTGCACAGACCAGCACCCTGCACAGACCAGCACCCTGCACAGAACAGCACCTTGCACAGACCAGCACCCTGCACAGAACAGCACCCTGCACAGCGCCTTCCATGGCAAAATGAGCTTTAGAGGAACACTCAGCTCCCAAGACTAAGAAAGAAGGAGGGGCTCCTCTCTGCATGCTACTGTTTTCTTAAATAGTCTGCTGAACACTTTCTCAAGTCTGTGACCTCTCACAAGAGCTTTCTTGGTTTTAGAAAAGACAAAAAGTCCAGGCAATTCTTTCAGCCAGGCTTTCTCACTTCATTGCCCCGCCACTCTCTCCTCTCATTCTCTCTTATGTGGCTTTGAGCCGCTCTGTCTAGATCAGCTCTGAAATGTGAAGTCATAAGCCTTTCCACCTCTGTGAGGGTATTGGAATAAGGGACAGATGCATCGTTGCCATCCCCATGGTTACTCCTCCACGAGCAATATCCCTGGGAAGTAGCCCAGCCACTGTTTACCAGCACCACACTCTCTAAGACTAACTGGGAATTCTGACTTCCAGCCTTGGTTCTCCAGCACAGAGCTCCATCCTGAGCCCCAGGCCATTTACATACAAGGGTGACCAGACCACCATTCATGGCCCATATGCTCCAGGCACCTCTCACTCAATGCATGCCCCCAACCTAGGTCCCCCAGTTTCTCCTTCAGTGGACAGAGTCCTCCTGCCCAGCCAGCCAAGCCAAACACCAAGGAGTCCCCCTTTTCCCACCAGGAACAAGTCCTATAAATTCTATCTTCAAAACAGACCACCTGGGCCCCAAGCCTTGTTGCAGCCAATAGCTCAGACCCTCAGACTCTCCCACAAAGCCTCCTCCCAGGTCCTCAAGCCACCCTCACCGCAACAGATATATCCTCCACACAACCCAGAGGCAGCTCTCTTTAAGAAAGCAAAAAAAGGCTAATGAATGCTCACAACTTTACATAAACAAACGGATTTCCTCCATTCCTCCCATTTTGTTCCTAGTGGCAGGGTCCTCTGCCCACCCCTGACACCCGTGCTGACAAAGGACTGCTGCCCCCAAACCCAACACCCTTCCTTCTTGACCCCCAGGACTAATCGAGTCAAGCTGCCTGGGGGAGCTTCTGCAGCCCCAGACCCTGACTGAGCCCCTCCTTTTCTCTTCGTTGACTCACTTCTGTTCTGCTCGAATGGGGAATGACCCACCACGACAGGTGGCGTGGCTGAACAGAAAAGTCGCTCTGGCTCAGCTCTGAGCCCCGGCCCTGCTACTTGCTGGCTAGAGGAGCAGATCACGTCACTGCTCCGAGCCATGGCTCCCCTTCGAGAAATGGAGGATTACATCAGTCTCTCAGGGGCTTGTGGGCAGTAAATACGATTAAATAGCAACATCACCAAAAGTGGTCAAAGAAGAGGAAAAAATCATCCAACATCACCGCTGTAACATGGCCACAGAGGGCATATACTGATACATTCTTGCCATGTCTTTTTCCCTGTTTACTTGTGGGTTTTTGCATAGTTCCAATCCTGGAAAACACACAATTTGAATCCTTGCTTTCTTCACTCAACTTTCCCTCTGAAGTATTTGCCCAAATTATTGTGTCTTCATAGCTATCATTGTAAAGCAACTGATAAATAAGGAATAATTCCATCAGAAGCTTGTAACACTCTATTTGGTAAAAAAAAAAAAAAAAAAAAAAAAGAAATTAATAATCCTACTTTTTTTCTGATTATCAAAATCATGCATGCTCATATCAAATTTGGAAAGCACGGGAAAGTAAAAAGAGATGAAAATATTGCAGAAGCCCATAATTCTGAGTAAATGAAATACTTTCTGAGAGAAAGGGAACCCTGAGAAACTGCTAAAATAATCCATCGTATGGCTGTGGTCTTATTTACAGAATCATGAGGAAGTTGTTGAAAATGTAGCATTATTTCCAATACTTTGATGTTCTAAATAACATTGCAGTAAAAGTTCTTGCATGTGAATCTGGGCATATTTCTAATTGTCTCCGCTGCCAGGAGAACAGGTCAGCTTACTCTCTGGCCCTGTGCACCAAGGTACCCTCACCTTCCCCTTGAAGCTCTGATCAGGCTCATTCTTGTGGGCATGCAGTTCAGGCCAGGTCCATATTCACGGGGCCTACACTGTGAGCCAGACACTGAAGTTACTGCCAAAAATACGAGCAGCCCCTGCCCTCAAAGAGGGCATCAGCATCCAGGGAGCTCCCACACTCCAAGGGATGCATACAGAGGGGCCGCACACCCTCTCAGGCTCACACACCCAGCGGCTCTAACCCAGATTTAACAGGGAGATAGGGAGGGACGGGAACAGACCAACACGTTTATCCATGTACACACTCCAACCAAGGGCTGTTTTCACTTTCAAAGCCCCCAGTCACAGCTGACACTGAAGAGCTACTGTTCTTTTGTATTTGTCATGTACAGATCGTAGTGCTCTGCATGTCTTCTGCACTTGACCCTCACAGTGACCCTACTATTACCTCCATCTGATACATGAGGTTTGCAGACTTGCCGCGGCCACTTGGCCTGGTATAAAGTGGAAACAGGGCTCATACCCAGCCAGACTGCTCCAATATCCATCTAGAGAACCACTTTGTTCTAGTTAAATCATGGCTGATTTTGCCTCCTAAAGACCTTTTAAGTCTGTCCATGTCTCTCCATCTGCTCACCATTCTTGTTGGAGCCACTGTCTCTTTCTACTTGGACGATTGCAGTAGCCTAATAGTCTCCAAACATTCCCTCTTTCCCGCTACAGTCCACTGGCCACATAAAAGCCAGTGGACTTTATTTAAAACTCAATTAAATCGTGTCTCTTCCCTTCTTGAAGTCCTTCCGAGGCTTCCCTTATGCTTCTAGCATAAAATCCAAACTCCTCCATAGAGTCTACACAGCCTAGAATTGTCTGCTTTCTGCCCACTTCTCCTGTCTCATATCTGCCTGCTCCCTGCCCCCTTCTAAGAGCCTAGCCTCACTGCCCGTATTCTTATTCAGAGTTGGGACCAGCTTCAGGGCCTTTACACAAGTTGTGCTCTTCTCAGCTTCCTAAGTGACTTCTCCAGGGCACTTCCCTCAAGTTCCTCCCTTCGTCCTTGCAGAGCATGCTTCATGACTCCTTCATCACAGTGATATATATTTACCAGCCCTCCTAGTGACCGCTCACCAAGAAATAGAAGGTCAACCATTTGGGTTTTTTCCACTAAGAAGTCAGGGGTTTTTTCCCCTTCGTCTTTTTTGTATTTTGTTACAACCATCCACTGACTAAAATCTGAGGGTTTTTTTTTTATATATATATATACATTTCCATCATATTTCCTGGAGATTGTGATGGAAAGGTAGAGAGATGGGGACAGGGGGAAAAAGAAGAAAGGAGGCACATTCATCAATTATCAAATTATCTGAGCATTCCAGAGCAGAAGAGAGCATAAATAGTCCTCCAGAGGCAGAGCTTTTGTTATTTCATTAGACTCAGTGAGCCAGATAGTGTGGCCTCAGGAAATCCTCCAGAAATAGCCTCTATCATTTCCCACTCCCCAGTAGCACCTGCTTTACTAGCGTGGGGAGTCTTGAGCTGGCTGAAGCCAGCCTTAGCTTTACAATTTGTGTAAAGAAACTGACCGTAAATTCGGCGATTTTCGGCACCCGAAACTTCCCTTTGTTCTTCTGTTCAGGCTGATATTCTGTTCTTGTCTTCACAATCACCTGAAATGTTCAACGAGGGTTAGCACAACTGGAGACTTGAACTGCTTCTTTTTTCTTTTCTTTTTCTCAGTAGCTAGAATTTTTATACATTGCATAAAGATCAGAAGATAAAGAACTTCCTTCTCAAACATACAAGAAAGTAGAAAATTCAAATTACCCATACTTCCCCATGCCAACAGAGACAACCATAAGTGACAATTTGGTTCGCACCTTTCCAGATGTTTTTATATGCATACATACGCATATATTAGATATATGTGTGCTATTTATATAAACATATATTTTCTTTTTATGTGACAGATTCATACTTCATGAATTATAACCTACTTTAAACATACAACAATATATTAACATATATTTATGTAGACAAATACACAATTGTATTTTGCCTTTTGATGAAGCATAATATTTCACCGTATGCATATACTACAATGAATCCGATGAGTCTCTATTGTTGAACATTTAAGTTGTTTCCACAGTTTGGGTTATGTAAACAAGTTATGATGAACATCTTGTAGCTCAACCTTTATATATACACTTGATTCCAATTTGACTTAGGCACTTGCACCGAGAAAAACATAAAGGTCTTTGAATTTCTTGTATCATCTTGTTTTTCTAAAGTCTGAATATTTTGCAGAGGTGGTTAATATCTTATCAAGATATGCTGTCAACCTGCCAAGACATTTATGGAACTCCATCCCACTGTGTAGGCAAAGTGAAAGAAAAAAAGAACCTGACAGATAATCAATAACCATGGCCAAGTGCCACAGTGTCAAGGGGAACACAGAAGCTGTCTGAGACTCAGGGCCTCACCTGTAAAATATGGGCAATAATCATAATCATCATCCCTATTTCATAAGGTTGTTTTGAGGGTTAAATGAGATGAAAATGGGTAATATTTTTGGAATTATTTATTATGTGCCAGAACTAGATCAAGCACTTCATAAGCCTTTATCTACATACCACTACTATTTCCAGTCTTTGGATAAGGAAACTGAAGCTCAGAGATACTAAGTCACTTGCCCAAGGTCACTCAGCTAAAAGGAAGCTGCCTTCTAACCATGATCACTCTTACTTCTCACTGGAGCTTAAATTAACCGAAACTTCACTGAAAACTCCCACCACGTTTTCCTGGAGACAGTAGTCAAGTGTACTGACTCAAGCAAAAAATTCTCCTATGAAGAATAATCTTTAAGTCTGTAAGGCATGCCATTAACTAAATGTAGCTCAAAAAGGAAAGGATGGAGAAAGGACTACTATTACTGAACATTGCCTGTGTGGCACTTACATATGCTGGTTAAGGAGGCTCGGCGACCAGCCCATCTAATACTTCTCTTCCTCCCCATGACCTAGAACCCAAAATTTGCAGATGTCAGTCTGCTCTTGTGTCCCACCCCTCTCTGTAGTCTGCTCCTCCAAACAATGGAAGTGAGCCTTGGCTCCTTCAAATAGGGAAGTAGGGCAGCCAAATAAGGGTGACGGTCTTTTGGGAGGTGGGGTGGGTTGTTCTGTTATTTTTATTTTCTTTCCACCTCCCCTTCCAAAGAATAGGAAAGCAGAAGCTTCTTTGGCACAGGTAATAAAAATAAGTCTCATGCTTTGCAAATTTACCATATAGCAGGCACTGAACATTTGACATGCATATCTCACTTAATTCCATGCTGTGGAGCAGACACTGATACTGTCAGTACTGTAGGAAGGTGTAAGGGTATGTGCTGGGTTTGAACACTAGCTCCACTCCTAAGCCTTCTGTGTCTTTGTTTTCTCCTCTATAAAATGGGACAATAACCATAAATATCTCATTGGGTTGTTATGAGGCTTAAATGAGTTAATAGAAGATAAGCACTCAGACCATTCATTCAAAAACAAATGTTTATTTGCACACTGCCTCTGAGTGCTGCCAAATTTTCTTCCATGGATGTTCAAAGCAGATGTGGAATGGAGCCTGGCCTGCACTTGTCAGCCTGCAGGTCCTCCCTACCCAGTCCAACAAGAGCAACACAAGGGCTTCTCAACAACAATGCTGTTCAAGCATGCTCCTGACCTCCTGTCTGGAAAAAAAAAAAAAGGTAGGGAGTGATGGATGAATAGAAATTTCCTGGGTGAGGGGCGCCTGGGTGGCTCAGTTGGTTAAGCGTCTGCCTTCAGCTCAAGTCATGATCCCAGGGTCCTGGGATCGAATGCCGCATTGAGCTCCCTGCTCAGCGGGGACTCTGCTTCTCTCTCTCTCTCTCTACCCCTCACTCGTGCTTTCTCTCACTCTCACTTTCTCTCTCTCAAATAAATAAATAAAATCTTTAAAAAAAAAATTTCATCATAACAGACTAGAGAAAGCGTCATCTACTGGCCTTGAAGAAATAAGCTGACATGTTACAAGAAGACTATGCAGCTGGAAGGCAGACTCTAGATGCTGAAAGTGACCTCAGCTGACAGCCAGGTCACTCAAGAAGATGGGGACTTCAGTCCTACAACCACAAGTAACTGAATACTGCCAACAACCTCAGCAGGCTTGGAAGAGGACCCTGAGTGCCAGACGAGAAGGCAGCCTGGCCAACACCTTGACTTCAGACCTGTGAGACCCCAAGCAGAGAACACAGCTAACCTGTGCCCCGACTTCTGACCTACAAAAACTGCAAGATAATATATTTGTGTAGTTTTAAGCCATTACATTTTTGGAAATTTATTGTACAACGATAGAAAACTGATATGCTTTCCCACACTGCCAAGTCCATCTCAACCAACAACCATCTTTTGGGTTGATCTATTTGCGGCTAGATCCTTAGCCATCAGATCTCAGGTGTTTACGCATCACAGAGGAAATGTTAAGAAGCATTTGCTTCTTAGTCCTTCTCTCTGCCCCTTAATTTCTATAAACATTTTTTTCCAAAGCTTCTCAAAAAGCTCAAAATCATTTTCATCATTCCACATAAATTTAAAAGACCCTATGCATAGCCGACATTTTGAGACAGGTGACAGAACTTTAAAAATATTACTGTCGGAATAACATTCTAAATACCATATCAAACATTTTGTGGTTGCTTCCCTAGCATCCATTTAGATCAAAAGTCCCCAGATATTCCTTTTGGGAACCCACTGCTGCCCCTTTGTGTGGCAGCCATGTGGTTTGGTGAGATTGATGCCTCCCTTCATGATAGGAATGGTAGGTTAAGCCAATCAGGGCCTACTATCCTCTTGATCACAAAATATGATTGGCTCAAGATTAGGACCAATGAGATATGAGGCAATATTGACTAGGGACTTGGGGAAAGAAGCCTCCTTGCTCTTTATGGGTGTTCCTCAAAGAGCATGCTCTTCCTCTGGCTGGTGTGGTGAGGACTTGAGTTCTGAAACTTCTGTAGAGATTGTTGTCACAATAAGGAGGAGCCAAGATGAAGACAAAGGTGGCATATGAAGGAGAGCAGAGCTAAGAGGAACCTAGAGAAATGGAGATGGGCCCTGATGACACACTGCCCTCTGGATCACACCTTGCCTAAAGTTCACATTGAACTCTGCAGTTATAGGGGCCAATATATACTCTTTGAGCCTTCGTCCAATTTGGATTAGGTTTTCTGTTACCTGAGGTAAAAAGCTCTAGCTGATAAAAAATATGTTCCAAGAAAAATGAACTGAAAAGCTATTAGAATTTAGTAAGACGGCCAAATAGTAAATAAGCATAAAAAAATCAGATTTTTTTGGCACCAGCAAAAAAAAAAACAAAAACAAAAAACCTCAAAATATAATGGATCCACCAAAACATACAAATAAAATGTTCATGGCCACTTTTTTCATAATATCCCTGAACTGAGAACAATCTAAAAGTCCATTAATAGGAGAATGCATAAATTATGGTTTATTCATAAAATGGAATGCCACACACATGGGTGAATCTTACAGACACTACCTTGAACAAAATCTGACACAAAATTTTTTTGTATATTGTATGATTTCATTTATATCAAGTTCAAAATATATATAGAAAATTTATATATTACTTTATATAATTTATATATAATATTTATAATAAATACATAAATAACATGTAATATTTATAAGTATATATATACTATTTCTTTTTAAAGTCTCCCGTTTACCATTTGCAGTAATGGTGGGGGTGCTGAGTTTAGGCAGAGTTGAGGTCATAGCCCTCCTTCAAATCCATGTCCTGCTTTGCCCTAAACCCCTATGACAGGCTGCTTATGCCCTGAGTGACTTTCTAATGAAAGGGGTCTTTTTGGTTTTGGAGCCCCATTTCTCAAACTACCAAGATCAAACACAGGCCACAGGTCAGGTGGGTACCTGACCCAGGCTGGTCCTCAGTCTTCTCCTCTCTTTAGCTAAGCCACATTTTCCCCAAAAGCAATCCAGGTTGCTTAATATTTTACCATCGCCCCTAAGGAAATGTTAGCTCATTAGAACCCCATCTCCACATCAAAAGCAGGTCTTTGCCCATTTGCCTAGAACAAGAACAGACAGTCCTGGCCTCTTCTCTGACCTCTCACTGGTAGGCTTGTTTGCTCCCTACCCCTTGAAATGCCCTTCTCCCTTGGGTCCATGGCCATATTTCTCTTGGTTCTCTTCCTGTTCACTGACCAGCTCTCCTCAGTTTCCCTTTCAAGATCCTCCCCTTCTGCTTAACCTCTCAATGATAGAATTTCTCAGGGTGAAGTCATGGGCACGCTTCCCTCCTACACACTTCCTCTGAGTGTTCGCACTCCTATAACTTCCAAGTCCATCTTTATCCTTATAACTAAATTCAGACCTCATCCAGCATTCAGATTCTCCTACTGGACATTTGCCCTTGGACCAATCTGCCTAAATATACCATGTCCACAGCAAAGCTCTTGGGTTCCCAGATCCACCTGCCCCTTAACATTTCTTCCCCAAGCCATCCCCCCCAAATAGCAGCAATATCCATGCCAGTGCTTATGTCAAATACAGGAATTCTCCCATGACTCCTCCCTTCCCTGAACTCTCCAAATCCATTTCAGCACCAGCTCCTACTTCTCAAAAACTTCTCTCAAATTAACCCATCTGTCCAGTCACACTGCCTTCACCCTAGTCCAGAGCATTGTCATCTCTCCATGAATGGTTTCTCTGGCCAGCTTCTTGTTTCCATTCTTGCCTCCCCAAACTTAGGGAAAAGGGTTTTCTAGAGTGAGGGAACAGCATATACCAGCATACGTTCAGGAGACACTCAGGAGGCTGGCACATGGAGGAGCCACAGGAAATGGCTTTGAGTGGCCAGAGCATAGGGTAGGTGAAAGTGAGGGGTAAACAGAGGCTCTGAATGCCACACCAAGCATCTTGAAGATTAACTTGAAAGCTGTGAAAATCCAAGGAAGGATTATAAACCAGAGAGTAGCTTTCCAGATGTATATTACAGGTAATGGAGAAGCCTCTGGCCACAGTGAGATACACTGGAAAGATGCAGAGAACAGGAGAAATACAACCCTACAGAGTTACTGGAATCAACCAGCTATTGGGCGTGTCATGAAATTTGGTGTTCTGTTCCCATGGAGGGGAGCCAGAAACATTTCCCTTCTATAAAAGAAGATACAGCAACAGTCGCTTTTTTTTTTTTTTTTTTTTAGTACTATGAAGGGGAAAGCATAAGAAATGTTAGCAAATCATTAATTGTACCTTGGAGGAATCAGCTTACATAAGCAAAGAAAGAGAGAAGAGAAAATATATTTGCAAAGAAAGGCTCTATTTTCTGCAGTTGAAAAAAAAAAGTGGGGAAAATGGAGCCCTGAGCTCTTGACTAATAACAGAAAGGGGGGGAGGGAAGTGGAGAGAGAAGAGGAAAAATCCTTTCTATGCTTTTTATCATTTAAAGTGGGGTCTTACAAATATTTGGGAAAATGAACCTCCAGATTTTCAAATACCATTGTGGATTTGGGCAAAGATATAATTTGTTTTCATATTTATACATCAGTCCCCATTGTCCTGTCAGTGGCTGATATGAAGAACATAATTTAACATAATTGGCATTGTGAAAATGGGATAAATTATTCATCCCAAAAGGACCCCTAGTCTGGATATATTCTCCCTTCACTGGCAAGGCCAGATAATACATGGTGGTTCAGATGGCGCAAAGTACAGATCATAAAAATTTAAAATACTACTTCCCGGGATTATCAATAATGAAGAGGTTCCCACATGGAGAGGCCCCAGGATTGGCAAGAACAATAAATAAAAGTGCAGAAGTGCTGACAATGACCAAGATTGTATTTTTATGAGCTGCACTTGCACAGGCCAAAAATAGATCTAAGTTGTACCCTGCTGCTCATCCCTGCTGCTAAGAGAGAAGTTCAGAGCAGGACAGGGAATCTGCCGAGCACCTACTATGTGCCAGGCACTGTTCTAGGGGGTCTACTGATGTGTACTCTGTTAATTCTCATAACTTTCCTCACAACCTTCTCTCCAATCTTCATGTATCTCCTTTAAAATCATTATTATTCCCATTTTTCAAATGAGACAATTCAGCCTCAGAGAATTCGTCACTTGCCTATGATCAAATGACTGGTAAGTAGTTGAACTGGTGGTTCAAACTCAAGATTACCTTGCTCTTTCCTATCATTGTTTTAAAATGGGTACCCAGGAGCGCTTGGGTGGCTCAGTTGAGTAAGCATCTGACTCTTGATTTCTGCTCAGGTCATGATCTGAAGGTCCTGGGATCCAACCCTGAATTGGGCTCTGTGCTCAGCAGGGAGTCTGCTTGAGATTCTCTCCCTCTGCCCCTCCTCTCTCTCTCTCTCTGCCTCCCCAAAATAAATAAAATCTTTAAAAAATTTTAAATAAAATAAAATGGGTACCCACTACCACTGTGCCAAAAGCTGTACATCTTATATCATACGAAACCCTCTCAATCACTCTGAAGTAAGAATGATTATCCCCATTGTACAGATGAGGAACCTGAGTCTTGGAGAGCAGAAATGACCTCATAACCTCACAAGGCCACTAAGAAGCAGAACCAAAGCTTGAATCTAAGCTTTTGGCTCAGATCCAAGTGCCACCCACTAGGAAGGTCACCATTCAAGAATTCTAACTCTGATCTTGTGGCACCTGGTACACACGAGGGGAATCCATACATACTTTTGAATGAGTGAATCCCATCTGTAAAGAGACAAGGTGAAATTGACCAGATGGGGCCTGAATACTTAGTTGGGAACTTTCTCCCATTTCCCTTGCTTACCTCAACCCATACTCCATCTTTCTGGGTTTGAGTCTCTTCTCTTTCTCTGGGCCCTCAAAGCTTGGTAAGGGCCCAGAACACAGGGTAAAATGTCAGTGCTCAGAGGACATTAACGGTAGTGTTGTCCAACCCTATCAACTCACAGATGGGGAGATGGGAGCCCAGGGAGGGGAAGGTATTTGCTACAGGTCACACAGCAAGACTGGGTCAGAAGCGGGACTCTAGTAAGGGCCTGCTCATTCCCAGTCTAGGGCCCTTTCCATGGGATCAGGTCTCTTTTCCTTGCTGGGCTTTTACTTTTTCCGAGGCAGAATGGAAGGTGGGCCCATATGGCTTCAAATGCACCGGCCAGCCCACTAAGCCTATGACTGTCCAACCCCCTGGCAGTACGTAGCATGCGGGGACATGAGGGACTCTCCATATAGTCCTCTCTGGGGTTTGGGGTGTGGGGAGGGCTCCAACTTCTGTTCTGAGTGGAAACTAGCCTCCTGGGCTGGAATCTTTATAGTAGAGATCCTCAGATCTGCCCCTGGGCTTGTCTTCTGTGGTCCAGAGGCCCAGCCCACTTCCCTGCTCAGCACTCCTTGAGGCCTGGGGCCAGCCCTGTGCTGCCCATAAACAGATGAGAATGGTAATAAGCAACAACAATAACAACAGCCTCGCACTAGCATCTACTCTGTGCTGGACACTGGGGTGAACACTCGACATGCATTTTCTCATTTCACCCCTGAAACAGTTGTTAGAGGAAGAGATTATTGTCCTCATTTTACCAGCGAGGAAACAGAGGGACAGAGTGGTTAATAAACCTGCCCAGGGTCACACAGCAAGTAGGTGCAAGAGTGAGGGTTCAAATTCAAAGTGCACTGCTATAATGCCTTCCTCTACATGCAGGGATGCCGGCTTGCTCCGTGTGTGAGTGTGAGCAAGTCACTTCCGTGCTCCAAGACTGTCTCACCATCTGTGAGAATGGGGGTGATTTTTTTAAAAGTAGAAAATTTGATACATGCTCATGATAAAAATAAAGCTTGAAAAATATGGAATGAAAGTCTTTAAACAGTCCACCCTCCAACCCCTATCCCTACTCCCTGAACATTTAATGGTTTCTTGTGCATCTGTCCAGAATTGTTTTATGAATGATAAGAACAAAACATACACACAGATGTGTTTCCACAAATGAGATGACTCCGTGCCATGCTCTTTAAAGCTATTCTAACTGAGCGGGTGTCTGTGGTTCCTCTCACATTAGCACAAGCAAGAATGCTTCATTCTCCTAGCAACCACTCAGTATTCCACATCCACGCGCTAGGGTTCATCTAACCAGCCCAGTCGCATGGAACATTCCAGTTGTTCACAGGTTTTCTTTATGCATAAGCCTTTGCATACTTGAAAGAGTATACCCATAAGGTAACTTCCTACCAGTAGGAAGCATACCAAGAGAAGGTACGCATAGTTTAAATTTTATAAACAATGTCAAAACACCCTCTGCAAAACATTGCACCAAATTATATAACCGACCAGACTGTATGGAGATCTGCTTTGCCTCAGTACTAGCAACACTGGGCTTTATCAAATGTTGTGGGGTCGGGGGGGGGGGGTTGTTTTGTTTTTGCCATTCTAATAGGTAAAAAGTTATATTTTGTTTAAAATTATATTTTGAAAATTATAAAAATTTTAAATATGCTGAGTGGTCATTTTTATATCTATTTACTGGAATTGCCTGGTCAGAGCCTTTGCCCGGATTCATGGTGATTTATAATCTGTGTCTTGAGAGTGTCTGAAGAGCAGAACGAAGGGGCTCTGTGAACCTCAAATGTGCAGAGATGTGCATTTCTGCTGCTCCCTAGGGAATGGCTGGCGGTTCTCTGATCCTGTGCTTCAGGGAGAAAAAGAACCCTCTTTTTAAAGCCACGAGAGAAGCCAAGAAGGCTTGCGGGACTCAGTGACAGGAGAAGCATCTCCTTTGGCCACATCCGTCCAGGTCCACCCTGTCGGATCCCCTGTACCTTCACCTTGGAAACCCCGTTCATATCATGTTTCATTTTTACAGTCATCTTTCAAAAATGTGAATTTCAGGACACATATTCTGGATGTCCAGTGAAAGATAGGAAACTATATCAATAAAGCACCATTTGTGTGCCATTAGACAATTTTCATGCTTTTTCCTCACAATAACCCTGGTAGGTAGATATTATGCTCATTTTGCAGTTGGAAAAAAAAAGTCCAGAGAGGCTAAGCGACTTGCCTAAGCCACACAGTAAGGAAATAGCTTAGCTGAGATCTGAACCCTGACCTCTAGGATGGCAAAGCACATGTGGTTTACCATACAAAATACCAAGTGTATCAAACCTCAATACTGGATCTCCAAATATCTGCATTCTTTTCCTCCCACAAGCAAGTAAGCCAACCTCATCCAGGACATGTGAAGATTTAGGAATCAGTAGAAAGGAAAGAAACATTTTCCCAGAGCTTGGTTGCTGGCTTGCCAAATACATGATTCATCTGGGGATTTGCCAAGGTGGGGCTGTGCCCGTTTGTGGCTTACTTTCTGCAGACCTGCCACCCATTAGTTGGCATCTCCCAGCACACCTGTGTGCTGATCTTGGCTGCACTGTTTTCTTTTGGGTATCCTAGGATAGCATTTCACCTCTCTGAGTCTGTTTCTGCATCTGTTAAACGGCAATAATGGTTGCAACCTCACAGATGGGTTGTGGGGCATATCCAGATTAACTGTGCTCACTTAGACACACCAAAGGCAACGAGGCCCCACAGGCATGTCCCAGAATTTGCTATCTGCAGATTGATGTTTCAGCTTCTCAAGAGCTTGCCCTCATGGGCTGAAAAAGTCACCCAACTGCTTACATTCAAGTCTATTCCCACATCTGTCAAGTGGAGAAACTAAGCCCAGCTCTAGGCTATGGAAGGGACAGGGGTCCTCGCTCAGCCAGTACTTCCCACTGCCCATTGCATGCCAGGATTCATGATGAGGCCGAGCCAGGGCCCTTGGGCCTAGTGGGCAAATCTCCTCAGTGCCAACCAGACACAAAGTCAGCCTAAATCCACCCACCTCCCCATTCTCACTGCCACTGCCCTAGTGCCACCCCCCACCTCCTTCAAGAACACAGCAGTGGCCTTCTAGCTGACCTCCTGCCTTGCACTCTTTTCTCTACTTCTACCATTCATGGTGGGCATGCTGCAGGGAACCAGTCACCTCTGTCTTGGAGAAACTACTCTGGTGCTGCGAGGGGGATAAGTTGGAAAGAATGAGGAAGAGGAGACCCATCATGAGTCCCTCATCCCTAGGGTGGCCCACAGCAGCCAGAGGAATCTTCCTTAAATAGAAATCTGATCCCAATACTCTCCTGCTTTAAACCCCTCCAAAAAAATACACTGAGACCCCCATGAACTCATGCCCACCTCCCCTCATCTCCCAAATCTCTCCCCCTCATCAGTGTGTCCAGCCCACCTACTTTCCTGCCTATCCCTCCAACTCCCTCAATACCTGTCCACATATTAGACCCGCTGCCCCTACTCCCTTGACCACCCAACCTCCAGGTCTCAGGTGGGGCTCCTTCCTCAGGAGGACCTCCTCGATCAACCTCTATCACAGTTAGGTCTCTCAAGTCTTATCATCTCTCACGCCACAGCTCTGTATTGTTTCCTTAATAGCCCATTTTCAGCTTGTGTCTCTGTGCATCTGTTTGTATGATGGCTTGTTTGAAGTCTCTCTTCCCCACTGGACTGGAAGCTCCATGAAAGCAGTGGCTAGGCCTGGCTTCTTATGGCTGGATATGCATAGCCTGGCACAGTGCCTGGCACATAGAAGTGCCCAAAAAGATGTGTTGGGTGAGTGAGTGAGTAGATACCTTCCACGGTGATAAATAAATCATAGCTATAATGATGGGTGGCTAGGGAAGAAGCCCAGGGGAGCTGCCATCTGAGCTGGGCTTAGGAAGATGAGTACTGGCTTAACAGACAGGCAAGGGGTGACAAGGACATTCCGGGCACAAGGAATGGCATGTGCAAGGAGGAGGGAGCATGAACCACCCTGGAAACTGTGGAAAACTCTAAGGCAGGGTTTCTTAACCTTGGCACTGTTGACATTTGGGGCAGGATAATTCTTTCAGTTTTGGAGGAAGGGTACGTTCTATGCACTGTAGGATACTTAGCAGCATTCCTGGCCTCTACTCACTAGATGTCAATAGTGTTCCCCCCTGCTACAGTTTTCACTACCAAAAATGTCTCCAGACATTGTCAAATGTCCCCTTGGGGGGAAAAATCACCCTCCACTGCTCTTGATATGTCTGACATGTTGGTGTTCAAGGTACAAAGTGGGAATGGTGGGAATGGAAGCCAGTGGGGCAGATAAGGATTTGCCAAGGTAAAGATTTGAGACTGTAGCCTGTAAATACGATTGAAAAGGGTTTCCATGGGAGAAGCACCTGGTCCCAACTCTGGGAGGCTCCCTCAGGTGCAGTGTGGAGGATTCGATTAGAGTGCTAGACAAGATGGGAAGCTAGCCCATCTCCTCTCCTAAGGCAGGCATGAATCCCTCCAGTACTGGGCAGGGAAGAAGCATTTGGGGCTGGGATGTTCTCTCTGGAGGATCACACCCAGCCCCCATCAGCTGGTCCAGGGAACCCAGCATGGCCATGGATGAGGGATGTTGAGTTTGAGGAAGCACTCTTGGAAGTGGGAGACTTCTTGTTATTGAGGACAGCACAGTGCAGAGGGAAATATTGGGGTTTCAGGTGCACTGGGATTCCAACCCCAGCTCTCCCACTCCATCTGTGAGGCTTGGGCAAGCCACTCTATTGATGTGAGCTTTAATTTCCCCATCAGTGAAATGGGTGCACTAAAATCCCCCTCACAGGGCCATTGGGAAGATTAACTGAAACAACAGATATGAATGCCTTTGTGGCCCATTCCCAGCCCAGTACAAGTGCTTCAGACCTGCTCATTTCTCCATTTGGCCTCTGAAAGCTTTTCCCCCTGAAACTCATAGACTCCATACTATAGTGCATTTAGTGAACAAATCTAAAGATGATTATCATATCACACACCAAGCACACTCTGTATTTTACATTTTCAAAAAAGATATGATTTAACATTGATGTCAAATATACTTCTTTGTGATGAATATTTTGGCTTCAAACACTCACCATCTGACTGGAACCTAACCAAAGAGCTGATACCTGTGTCAGGACTCACCTCACCTTCCCTACAGTCCTGTGCCCTGAGTCCCAATATCATTATCCCCACTTTACAATGAGGAAGCTGAGGCAGTCTAGGAAATTTGTTTCAAGTCATTAGCCAAGGTAAATAAAACAGTAAAAGATAGGGCAGAGATGTGAACCCTCCTAGAGAGGTAGCTTCAGAGTCTGTGCTGCTAAATAAGCATTTGGAGGACCCATTTGGCTTCTCAAGTGGAATTCACGTCTAACACATCTGTTCTGATGTCGGGAAAACTTGTTTACTCTTGTAAATATTATAATATCAAAATTCTAGCACAGAAAACCACTACTAGAGTTTCCGACTCAGAGAAGAGTAGACAGAGGCCTGAGTGAGGAGAAACAAGTTACACAAATCACACTGTGGGTTGCAACTGAGTTTGAGCTAAAGCCCAAGTCTGTGGACTCCCAGGCCAGCTGGCTCCTTGTTCCCGCTGAAGTGAAGTTTCTGGAACAACACTGCCTAGGTTCTGGGTTCTCTAGACATCGCCAGGATGCTTGCTAACTATGTGCTTTGGGAAGTTACTTTATCATTCCGTGCCTGAGTTTTGTCATCATCAAAAATTGGATTAAAATAGCAATTCCTTTATTGGGTCCTATTAACTATTCACAGGTAAAAGAAAAGTGTGTTTGTGTGTGTGTGTGTGTGTGCGTGCACACGCACTGCATGTACATATGATTTAGAACAGAATCTAGTATTTAGGAAGCACTTGAAAATGATCATTATTATTCTTTTATAGTTACTTTTGTGCCAGGAACTTTACATATGAGGCTGTATCTAACTTTGTTCTGACCATTGTGAGTAAGGGTGATCCTCCCCCCTTCACAAAGGAGGAAATGGTGGTGCCTGGTAGGAAGACTTGGTCATGAACATCAGAAAGAGCCTGTAATGTGCCCCTGTGAGGATGTGTCCCAGTAGGGATTTGCATCTTTCAGGATGCATTGCTTTCCCTTTCCATGCGTGCAGGTCGCCAGTGTATTTGTCCTTCAGGCTTTGGGACAGTCTTTTGGTTCATCTGGCCTGGGCACTCAATGGTTATTGTGCCTTTTCCTTTCTAAAGAAGAGAAGGAAGCCCTTGAAGGCAAAAGGGTGGGATGGGGAGAGTAAGGGGAAACAGAGGCCACGGTATGTCTGGATGACTTGCGATGTGTCTAGGGATGGGGGGAGGGATGATCTCACCACAATCCCTTTTCCTTGTGCACCTTTTAGGGACATGCAGATCTTCCCAGTTGTAGCTGTTGGCAGAAGGGTAAACAATGTTCCTGAAACCTCACAAAACCTCAAGAAAATATCCCCTTGCTCCTCTCCAATTTCCATTATATCTGGGTTCAAATTCCAGCATTGCCATGTACTCCTTCTCTAAGCTTGGATAACTAACCAAATGTCTCTGATCCTTCACCTTTTCACCTATAAATTTGAGTGCATAATCCCTGACTCCCATGGGGAAATGTGCATCTAACGCAGCGGTTCTCAACTTTGGCTGCATGCATGAGTCACCTGGGGAGATTTAATTAATACTGATGCCTGGGTCTCGCCCCCAGAGGTTCTGACATAATTGTTCTGGGGTGTAGCCTTGATATCAGGATTTTCAAAGGCTCCCCTAGGTGATTCTAATATGCAGCCAAAAACTGAGAGCCTCTGTTATCCATGTAGCAGATACCTAATTAATACTGTTCTTTTACATTTCTTTAGTGTTAAGTGCCTGTTCACATTTTATTTTTAAAAGCCTTATCAGTCTCACAGGATGGCTCAAGGATTCTTTATTTCTGCCACCCCCATGCACATTCTCATATTGACAACCTCTGCACTTTCAAAACAGATGACTCAACCCCCAGCCAATCAGCCAGGCCCTTTATCTAGCTTTGGCTCCTCTTCTGTTCATTGGCTAGAGCCAATTGGTTAAGACACACAATGCCCTCCTGGAGATGCCAATGAGAAAATCAAACAGATGGAATGATCCATTGTTTGCTCTTCAGCCAGGGAACTCCATCATTTACCTCCAAATCTATCTCTTACAGTGTGCAAAAGCTCATATTCTAAAACCCCAAGTTCTCTCAACTGGATCTTAAACAATAACGTTTCTCCCAGCTCTGCCCATTGGGTAACTTTTGTATCATTGCCCACCTTTGCGTAAATGCCCACCTCCATTCTTCATGGACTACTCCCATGTCAGGAGATGTGCCATCAGCCAGTCATTCATTTCCAGCCACGCCTCCCCAAAGACACTCTACTCTAGTCATGCTATTTCTCAAAAGCTCTCCATGCTTTGCATATGTCTTAAATGTCTTTTCCTCCTATGGTCTATCTGGAAGGTTTTCACTCACCTTTGCAAGCCAAATTCACATGTTCTCCTCTGCAGTTTACCCTAATCTGTTCTTCCAGTCCCTTCCCACCCCAAGAGAATTTAATTGTTTCCACCCCTGTGCTTTCATAACCTGTGAAATTCTCAGGTATAACATTTACCCTGATGCATTACATTAAGCATTACACTAGATAGGGATTTTGTAATTTGCCTTTTCATAACCAACTTGTAGCACAGGGATAGGGCCTTAGCAGGTGCAAACTAAATGCTTATTGGACTGCATCCAATATCTCTGTCCTCAAATCTATACCAGTGAATTTTTGAAACACCTCCCCCCAATAATCAAGGCAATTTTCTCCATCACCATCCACAAGCTTATTAGTATTCATCTGCTATGATAAAACTTTAAAAAAGAAAGATTTTCTTGCCCATGTATGTATATGTGAACAAAAAATGAGTAAACACTTACCATAAACCTGAAATAACACAAGAGATGTCATTCATGTCTCTGGAAGGAATGACCACATTTTACAAGAAAGGGGACATATTTGGCAGAGGGAATGAAAGGGTTTGGAGAGGTGGAATTTTTACTGCTTTATTTCCTGAGATGGGGGGAGCATGAGGGACTGATGGGGAGAAGAGCAACTGCTTTACCTTTTCCGGAGCAGGCAGCTGTAAGTGGTTAACCTCCAAGGGAGTGATGAGAGGGACGGTCTGGAAGCCATCCTCAACCGAAGGCGGCTTGGTTCCCTTCTCACTGGGGTTACTGTTCAGCTTCACCATCCTTATGCCTTTCTTCCCAGACCTAAGGCAAGCAGTGGGGTTCTGGTTACAGTGGGAGGTGAAGCAGGGTAAGAGAGGGCTGACGACAGAGAAAACAGCAGTGTCCTCAACGGGTCCACTCGGATTTCAGTGTAGAAATCAGTCATCTATATATCTTCTGCTAGATTTCATGACATGATTCTCATTATCCAGCAAAACTTCTTTAATCATCAAAATATGCCACCTGCCTATGGAGTTCAACAGCCCTCAAATTCAGGAAAACTCAAGGAAATCCCAGACTTACACAAACAATACACAAGCTTTAAAAAAAAATCCAAGATACTAGAGCTAATACAGTCATATAATTTCAGTGAAAAGCTTATTTTTACCGCAAAATTAAATCCTATTATTCTGGGTCACCCTGCAGTATGATAAATTTCACCTTACCACCACACATTACCACCTTGCTATTTTATGATGTTGGTTTTTCTTCAGCAATCTCCTTAAACCACAATAAATACATTCAGTGTCTCTATGTGTACCATACCCTTTCACATGATATGTAGATTGTACAAGAGATACAATTTCCTAAAACAAAAAAAAGGCTGGCTTGAACCTGATCCTGTTATTCAGCCATGGAATGCCTCCATTTCCTCAATAGCGAAGGGCCATTTTTTTTTTTTTTTTTTTGCTTCCATGGAAAGTTAGCAACCCCCGTATTGCAAGATTGCCAACTAAATAAACAAATCACATTTATTTCTCTCAAGCTCCCTTGGAAGTCAAACGATGCTCCCACCCCACCCCTAGAAGCCCAGACAACTGGATTTCTCTTGTCAATCCTGCTGATGGAACATTATTAGACAAAATAGGATTGTTGTGGAGATCAAAGGGATGGTAAAGGGTCGGAGGATATTGAGGAGTGATTATAACAAAAACAAATGCCTACTTACTGTGATGCACTCTTGGGGGGTCAGAGCAGATTCAAGCCAATTTGAAGAGGAGGAGGACGGCCAGGAGTCCTCCCTCCTCAGCCCGAGCTTGTGGTGCTGAAAGGACAGCGCCTTGCCTGTGTCTGGATTGGGAGTTTCTGAGAGCGAGGCGCGAGCGAGGGGAAGAGCTCCTGGCAGCTGCCTGCCTGCTCCTTCGCTCGCGCCCCCTCCCATCGGGGAACGGGCTCCCACACCATCTGTCATCTGGCACCACCTGCTGTTTCTCATGCATGGCCACAACCAGGGCATGGGACAAAATGGTTTCAAGAAAGTGGGAGGGATTCTGGCCATAATAATAATAATAATAATAATAATAATAATAATAAATAACCATATAATAAGCAATCCTTGAGTCTTTAGAAAAACAGAAGAAAGAGACATATTCATTAGGAGAAGGAATCACTTTTTAAAATCTTCCAGAGCAATATTATGAAACCCAAAATGGTTCAGGACCTGTGCTGTGCTCTGACCTGTTGTAAGGAGTGAAGGGAAACCTATATTTATTATTTCCCACGCAGTGGGCACTTTTCCAGGCTCTTTCAGACTATTTCCCTCATTTGCAAAATGTGATGGGATTAGTGTGAGGTGGGAATGTGATCACAACAGGAAAGCAGCTCAGAGCAGGGCACACTGTTCTCACAATGCCGCTGGAATCACACAGGTCAGGTAGAGCACCAGGAGCTGGACCTTGAGCCCTGATCCATGGCCACTGATGTTTGCATGCAGTCCACAACTTTGTATAGCTTCCAAGTTGGTGTCTGGAATCAGGGAAGGTGAAGTCCTAGTATCAGCTCTATGAAGTTCTGACTGTGGAGATCTTGGACATTTTGCATTCCCTCCCCAAGTCTCCATTTCTTTATCTATGATGTGGGAATAATAATACCTCCCTTGCAGGGTGGTTGTGAATAAGATGAGACTGTGCTCAAGGAAACCTCTTTTAGCTCAGGGACAAGGTTCTGAGTGGCTGAATTATTTCATCTCTGGGGATTGCTCTTACACTCTTAGAATCCTCTGAGATTAAGACTATTGCCACAGGTTTCTCCTCGCTGTGGTTCAAATCACTGTTGGTCACTTATCCCCAGCTGCAGTGCTGTTTATGATGCACATCATGAGGTCGAGTGGTCTTGGCATTAGTAATAGCATCCCCTTTCACTTTCAAAAATATCCTGGTTCCCATGATAAATTGTTTGGTCACCTTAATTAGTGCTCACATGGTGAGCATACACTCTACCACCTAAAAGGCCAGGAGAAAACAGGCATATTATCTGTATTGTTCAGTAATGAAATGGACATGTGTGTGCATGTGTGCGTGTGTGTGTGTAAAGAGAGATGTTTCTGAGACAGTAAAGTCTATAACATATCAGAGCTGCCCAGGGTACTATTAATAGACGTATGCATATATATGAGAGGAAGTTACTTTAATATTAGTTTCTCACTCTCTCCTTTCCAAAGACCAGGATGATCTTCATGTGCAAGCATCATCTAAGGACAACACAATGTAGACACCCACATGGACATGGAGTCACTTGTGAACACTTGTGTCTGATCCAATTATTGTTGTCTCCAAAGGAAAAAAAAAAGTCCCTTTGACACAGCTTATGATTGATTCACAAGCAGAAGTCACACCTTTAATAACTCCAAGCCAGAGGTCCTGATAGTTTAGTAAAACGTCCAAGAGAAGCGCCTGTCTCGTGGCAATGGGAAATCCAGGCTTCCTGGTGTGTGGAATCAAGAGAGAGGCTGCAAGAAGTAACAGGGGGCTGGAGTGATGTGGAAAAGCCCCTTATGGGAAAACGATATTGAGAGGAGCTTAATATAATAGACTATTATTCTTTTGTTGAGTTCTGGGAAATATGTTTCACAGTTGAAAACAAAACTAGAGCATTTTTATGAGGTTTTCCATGTGTGTAGATGTAATATATAGGATAACTGCAACATGAAGAGGAGAGGATAAATGGGCCACTACAGCGGTAATGTTTCTATATTCTAAGTGGTAAAGTATATTCCCACTGAACAGTGAAAAGTTAGCTATGTCTATTTTAATCCCCAGAATAACCAAAAATATACAGAGAAAAGATCAAAACTACAATAAAGAAATATAAATGGAATACTAAAAAAAAAAATCAAATAACTCAAAAAGGCAGGAAAGAAAAAACAGGAACAACAACAAAAACAAAGGAAACAAGCAGAAAACAAATAATGAAATCGTAGACTTAAATCCAAACTTAGCATTAGCATCCAGAGTTCATAGTTTACATTAGAGCCCATTCTTGGTGTTGTACATTCTGTGGATTTGGACAAATGTGTAATGACATGTATCCATCATCTGGTTATCATACAGAATAGTCTCATTGCCCTAAAAATCCTCTGTGCTCCATCTATTTATCCCTCCCTCTCCCCCAATTCTTCGCAACTACTGATCTTTTAACTGTCTCCATAGTTTGCCTTTCCAGAATGTCACGTAGTTGGAATCATATAGTAAGTTGCCTTTTCAGATTGGTTCTTTCACATAGTAAAAGGCATTTATGTGTCCTCCATGTCTTTTCATGGCCTGCTAGATCATCTTTTTTTTAGCACTGAGTAAGATTCCATTGTCTGGGTAAAACACAGTTTATCCACTTACCTACTAAAGGACATTGTGGTCGCCTCCACATTTTGACAATTATGAATGTGGCTACTATAAACATTTGTGTGCAGGTTTTTGTGTGGACATAAGTTTTTTACTTCTTTAGGTAAAAACAAAGGAGTGCAATTCCTGGATCATATGATAAGAGTATGTTTAGTTTTTTAGGAAACTGCCAAACTATATTCCAAAGTGTCTGTACCATTGTGCATTCCCAGGAGAGATGAGAGTTCTTATTACTCCATATCCTTGCCAACATTTGGTGATTTCAAGACTCTTGAATTTGGCCATTTAATAAGTATGGAGTAGCACTACATTATTGTTTAATTTATATCTCCATGATGACATATGATGTGGAATATCTCATATGCTTATTTGCCATCTATATATCTCTTAGGTAAGTGTCTATTAAGGTCTTTGGCTCGTTTTTTAATTAGGTTGTTTTCTTATTGTTGAGCTTTAAGAATTCTTGTGTATTTTGGATAAGAGTCCCTTATCAAACATGTGTTTTGCAAATATTTTCTCCCAGTCTGTGGCTAATCTTTTCATCCTCTTGACAGTACCTTTTGCTGCAGAGCAGAATTTTTTAATGTTGATTAAGTCCAGCTTATCAATTATTTCTTCCATGGTTCATGCCTTTGGTGTTGTATCTAAAACACCACCACCAAAACCAAGGTCATCTAGATTTTCTCCTATGTTATCTTCCAGGGATTTTATAGTTTTACATTTTACATTTAGGTCCATGATCCATGTTATCTTTGTGAAGTGTGTAAAGTCTGCACCTAGATTAATTATTTTGCATGTGAACATCCAGTTGTTCCAGCACCATTTGTTGAAAAGGCCGTCTTTCGTCCATTGTAATGCCTTTGCTCTTTATCCAAGATTGGTTGACTACATATTTTTAGCCTTATTTCTGGGCTCTCTATTTTGTTCTATCTGTCTATTTGTCCATTCTTTCTCCAATAACACACTATCTTGATTATTAAAGATTTATAGTAAGTCTTAAAGTCAGATAGTGTCAATCTTCCAACTTTGTCCTTCTTTTTCAATACCTTTGGCTATTCTGGATCTTTTGCCTCTCCATACAAACTTAAGCGTTAGTTTGTTGATATCCATAAAATAACTTGCTAGGATTTTTATTGAGATTGCATTGGTCCTATAGATCAATAGAAAATCTGGCATCTTGGGAAAAACTGACACATTTATAATATTGAATCTTCCTATCCATGAACATGGAATATCTCTCCATTTATCTAGATTTTTTTTTATTTCTTTCATCACATTTTTGTTTTCCTCATATATTCGATGTATTTTGTTAGCTTATACCTTAGAATTTCATTTTTTGGTAATACTATAAATGGTATTGTGTTTTTAATTTCAAATTCTACTTGTTAATTGCTGGTGTATAGGAAAGCAATTGACTTTTGTATATTAACCTTGTATCCTGTAACTTAGCTACAACTGCTTATTAGTTCCAGGAGTTTGCTTGTTGATTCTTTCAGATTTTCTACAGATTAAAAATCAGAAAACATCTGGAGGGAAAATATGGTAGAAAAGTTTGGGCTCTCTTCCTAGCTGTTCCCTTTTCTCTAGGATCTTGTCCCTTCCAGTTCTGGATATCTTGGTAGCAAAGAACTCCAAAGTTTGTCTCCCCACCTCCAAGAGACTGATGAAAGCTCTAGGCCATTGCTTTCTGATAAGCTTCTAAGCATGTCATTAAGAATTGGCAGTGTGAAGGGGAAAAGCAGTGAGAATTTGGAGTTTGCCCCAATCCATTATTAATTTCTCTCTGGAACCTTAGCTCTCCAAGTCCTTGCTTCACTGGTCCATCTCCTTCAAACAGCTGTTTTGTTTGTTACATTTTTAATTGATGAAATTTATTTTTTAAAGCAGTTTCAGGTTTACAGAAAAATTGAGTGGAAAGTGCAGAGTTCCCATATACCCCTGCCACCACCCACCCTGTGCAAATACACATACAGTTTCTCCTATTATTAACATCTGACATTAGTGTGAAATACTTATTACAATTGATGAGCCACTGATGATACATTATTATTGACTAAAATCCATAATTTACATTAGGGTTTACTTTGTATTGTACACTCTGTGAGTTTTGGCAAATGTATAATGTATCCACCATTACATGTATAGAATACATTCATCATTACAGTATCATACAGAAGAGTTTCACAGTCCTAAAAATCCCTTGTGCTCTACCTATTTATCCCTCCCCCCTTCCCTCCAAACCCCTGGCAACCACTGATTATAAATTTGCCTTTTTCAGAATGTCACATAGTTGAAATCATACATTATGTTGCCTTTTCAGATAGGCTCCTCTCACTTAGCAATATGCATTTGACTGTCCTCCATGTCTTTTCATGACTTAATAGCACATTGGTTTTTACCACTGAATAGTATTCCATTGTTTGGATATACCACAATTTATTTATCCATTCACCCAGTGAAAGACATCTTGATTGCTTTCAAGTTTTAGCAATTATGAATAAGGCTACTTTAAACATGTGTGTGCAGGGTTTTATGTAAACATGTTTTCAACTCATTTGGGTAAATATCAAGGAAAGGAAATGCTAGATCATATGAAAAGAGTATAGTCAGTTTTGTAAAAAAAACTGCCAAGTTCTTCCAAAGTATTTGTATTATTCTGCAATGCCAGTAGCAATGAATGAGAGTTCCTGTTGCTCCACAACCTTACTAGCATTTAGTGTCAGTGTTTTGGATTTTAACCAGTTCAAAGCTGTATAGTAGTATCTCATTGTTTCAAATAGCTGTGTTCTATTTTAGCCAAAATTTTAATTGTTCTCAGTTTAGACGTATTGCTAAAACAGGCTTCTCCATCATACCAAACAAGAATTTGAGACTTGCCCTCTCAGGTTCTAGGTTCAAAATTCCCAGAGAAGATCTCTGATGGGTCCTAGTAGACTCCAGTGCCCACTTCTTACAAGGGAAACAAAATTTGAAAAGGACGACAACTTTTATTCAAACCACATGGTTGAAGTGGACAAAAGCACTTCCTGGAAGAAAGGAAGGGAGCATTTCCAAAAAGTGAGAAGGAATATTGATCACTCAAAACAACAGATATCTAAATATAATAATAACATGCTGAAGAGTTTAAACGTTATCAACTTCACCCTTAACCTACTAAATACCCTTAAGACAGTGTATTGGCATTATCCTGGATGAAACAAAGAAATAATTATTCTTTTGAACATTATCTGACCATTCTAGATGGCTTGCACCATAAGTTACTTATAAAGAACATTTTTAAAACACCCATGTTTTTAGCATAATGTCATAGGCATTTTTTTCACTTTTAAAATGTTTTAACTGGTATTTATTGTTTGTAACCATTTTCCTTAATAATTGTGTGTATACTATGGAAATTAAGGACACAGTCTTTTTTTTTTTTTAAGATTTTATTTATTTATTTGAGACAGAGAGAATGAGAGAGAGAGAGCGCACATGAGAGGGGGGAGGGTCAGAGGGAGAAGCAGGCTCCCCGCTGAGCAGGGAGCCCGACGCGGGGCTCGATCCAGGGACTCCAGGATCATGACCTGAGCCAAAGGCAGTCGCTCAACCAACTGAGCCACCCAAGCGCCCAAGGACACAGTCTTTAGAGCCAGACTGTCTGGGGTCAAATCCCAGCCTTGCCACTTGCTAGATTTCTGGTTTGGGGTAAGTTACTTAACTGTTCTGTGCCTCAGTTTCCTCATTATAAACCTGGATACTACTAATACTTACTGCATAGGGTCATTATATGGAGTTAATATATGTAAAGTGCTTAGAACAACACCTATAAGTACAAAACAAATATTTACTCATGTTATTCCGTTATTATATACACATTTTTTTAGACCTAGCTCCTATGTTAATCAGTTTTGTTTTTACTTTCCTAATTTACACTTTTAAAATGTTTTATTTTTCCTGACTTCCTTAAATATATCTCATTTTTCTCTTTTGAGCTTCCTGGAACAAATATCTAGTTTATTGATTTGCTTTCTTCCTGTTTGAAAATGGGAAATTAATGCTATTATTTTAATTTACCTCTGATCACTGCCGCTCTTTCATTATTATTCTTCAAATATCTTATAACTTAAGGTTTGTTTCTCTGACTTGAGTCATTCAGTAAAATAGTTTTGTTTTATTTTAATTTCTACATGCTTTTCATCATTACTAATTTGTATCTTTTGAGACCAGTTTCTAGTTTTATTGTGTGTAGTCCAAGAGTGTTTTCTGTACATTTTCTATTTTGTAGAATGTATTAAATTTCCTTTGTGGCCTATCATATGAACTATTTCTGTTAAATTTTCTAAGCATAAGGAAATAAGTCATTTTCTGTTTAAATACATATGATTTTTATACATGACTATTAAGTCAAACCTGTTACATAAGATACTTAAATCTTCTATACCCTGATTTTTCACTTGCTTGTCCATCAAGAAATGAAAGATAGGGGTGCTTGGGTGGCTCAGTCAGTTAGGCATCTGACTCTTGGTTTCAGCTCAGGTCATGATCTCAGGGTCATGGGATCGAGCCCCACGTTTGGGCTCTGCACTCAGCAGGGAGTCTGCTTCAGATTCTCTCTCTCTCCCTTTCCCCCCCACCTCTCTCTCTCTAAAATAAATAAATCTTAAAAAAAAGAAATGAAAGATAAGTGTTTCTACTTTCTATTACTGTTGTGGTATTTCTCCTTGCATTAAAGCTGTTATTTGACATATAGCTTCAGGATGTCACATCTTCTTGTGAATTTTGCTTTTATGGATATAAAATGACCTATGAGTCCTTTTTAGTGCTTTGTGATTTGAATTCCTCTCTATCTAAAATACAAATGCAAACTCTTTTCTTTCTGTGACTGTATTTGCTCTTTCCAGCCTTTTATAATTGGACTTTATTCTTTACATAGGTCATTATAAGTAACCTTTTTAATGTGGGAATTTAACTCCTTAAAATTAACTCTTATGATGATATGTTTTGTCTTATACTTGTCATAATGTTTATTGTTCCTTGTGATTTCCTTCATTGTTTTTTACATAAATTTTCCTCCAATAATTTGGAAGGCACATATAGTGTTTTAAATTTATGTCTTCAGTTATTTTTTAATATACCCAAAACATAGTTGAATCAACATTCATCTCCCAGCCTCAAAAATAAAACAAAATCTTTTGATATCCTCCCATGTAAAATTAGATGATACGCACACATCATTTTTTTTTCACATCACATCACATTTTTTCTCCTCCTGTTCCTGCCTCTCATTTCTCCCATAGTTATCAGATATTAAACCCAAGTCTTTATTTTCACTGATGCACATTTTCCCATTTTACTTCCATTTCCTGAGACACTCTTGTCAGGATTCATAGTGGGAGAAAAGTGAATACAGTGTGAGTCTCTCCCCAAAGGGCTCAATGATATTTTATCTGAAAATAATTACTTTACATACATAAGTTTCAAAGGATCTGTGATGTTTCTGTGATAGGTTTTCATTACATCTTAGCATTTAATGTTTTGTTTTGTTTCCATGTATAAGATATACCTCCAATGAAAGAGATGATAAAAGCACTTTAAATGTCTCATTATAAATCTTCTTAAGTTGTCAGTTTAAGAATGTTATTCAAAATTTAATGATGTGATAGGAATATAAGCTTTTTAGAAATCTGTTCTAAGAATATCCCAGAGGCCAGCATGAAAGGAAGCTATGCTCATACTATTGCTAGGAGCTCTATATTTAAATTTCAAACAACAGCAGTCAGAAAGCTATGAAAAGCATGAGATTCTCTTTCTTCTTAAAAAGGGAAGAGGGCATTGCCTACTTTTGATTTGAAGGAAAAACAGACAATAGAGAGGCCAAAAGGCAAATGATAGAAAGGCCAGTCCACATCTCTCCTCAGATTGGCTAGAAACAGATGAAGAAGGCTTTCTTTAAAAAAAGTAGGCAAGCCCTGTGGGTGAAAATTGACATCAGCTTAATTCAATCAGGATGACTTATGAAGAACCCTTCCAATTAAGTCTGGGGATCCACTTAGAAAGAAGTCGATAAGAATAAAGCCTTTTTTAAAAAGTTTTAAATTTTGCCTAGAAGTATATGTCTTTAAAATGCATTCCAGGGGACTTTTTCCTGTTAAATGATCCATTCATCTGTCTTTTCCAACAAAAGGTTTCCCAGTCTATTTTGTAAAATGAGTCACAACTGAGTGGAAAGTTTTGGTTGTAGAACAGGTTTCCCCAAAAGCAGATTCTGAGAGCTTTGAATGCAGGAAACTTATTAAGGAATGCTCAGGATGAAGAAAGGAAGGGGAGGAAGCAGGATTGACCAGAAGGAGAACTTGAACTGTGATACAATCTCAACAAAGCCCTTAGACAATCTCACAAGTACCTGTGAAGCCGGGATGACCTTTCTTAGTTGTCCTGAATTCAGTTGCAGGTGGACACCCTTCTCCAAGAGGGCAAGAGTGGATCTCTTCAACCAAGGGCAATTCCTGGAGAGAGCTAATAGCTAAGGCTGTCAGCCATCACCTAAGGGACAAAAGACTTTCAGTCCTGTAGGGGGATTTAACTGGGCAGCTCAGCACCCATCACAGGCTCTATCCTAGGCTGTTCTCATGCTCCCTCACTTGACAGTCACACCCTGTGACTTCAAATACCATTCATATATCAATAACTCCTAAATTTATATTTCAAGCACAGATTTCTTCTGGATTCCAGACCCATAAATACAACTGTTTCCCTGACATATCCATTCCAATGGTTCAAGGGCACTTGAATCTCAACATGTCCAATTCCTGATCTCTCACCTCAAACGTGCACCTCCTCCTCCTGCTTTGCCTCTTGGTGAATTGTGCTATCATCCATCCATTATACAACCAGAAAACTGAGAGGAATTCTTGACATCTTATTCCTCACTCCTATATCTAATCACCAAGTCCTGATCATTCTCCCTCCCAAATATCTCTCACATCAACCCACCCTTCTCTCTCCATGACTCCTGAGTCCACTCTGTCTCCCCATCTAACAAGTCTCCTCACTACTGTATTTTCCTCCCCACCAATCTATTCTTTAACCATAGTCCAAGCAAGTTCTGTGAAATGAAAAGTCTAGTAATTTTATTTCCTTGCTTAGAATTCCTCAGAAGCTTTTCTGCTTCTCCTTCTTCTTCTCCCTCTCCTCCTCCTCCTTCTTTTTAAAGATAAAGACCAAAATCTCAAACTTAGTCTGAAAGGCTCTTTATGGTTTCTTCCCTGCCTATTTCACAAGCTTCACCTCCTGCCACCTTTCCCCTTACAGCTATGCTCCAGCTTCCCTGACCTCCCAAACACACTCCTTCCCAACCCAGAGACTTTTCATATGATGTTTCTTCAATGACTCCCTCTTCAGGGAATGCTCTTTCCTATTCCTATAATTAATTTCTTATATTATTCTTCAGAGTCACTTAAATATTACTTTGTCAAAGAAGTCTCCCCTGAGACCCAGACTATATTTGACTCCCCTTGTACTACCTTAGGAGGAGTTTTTCTATGTTGAAATACCTATCATTCTTAAAAAATTTTTAAAGTTTTTCTATGTTGAAATACCTATCTATGTTTTTCTATGTTGAAATACCTATCATTCTGTTTTTCTATGTTGAAATACCTATCTATGTTTTTTTACGTTGAAATACCTATCATTCTTAAAAATTATATGATTATTTGTGTAATTATGGTTTAATGAGAGATTGTGTTCTTTCAACCAAAAGATCAACAACCAGGGGGGTAGATGGGTAAATTTTAGTTCACGGCATATGGTGAAATATTATGCAGTCATTAAAAATGATGTCATAGAATTTTAGGTAACATGGGAAATGTTTATGATGTTGAATAAAAAGAGGAATCAAAATTATAGGGACATTATGATTTTGATTATGTGAAAATATAGAGACTGAATATGAACTATGAAAGAAAAACAATGGAGGCATCTGGGTGGCTCCATCAGTTAAAGTATCTGACTCTTGATTTCAGCTCAGGTCATGATCTCAGGGTTGTGAGATCAAGCCCCATGTGGAATTCTGTGCTGGGCACAGAGCCTGCTTAAGATTCTCTTTTAGGGCACTTGGGTGGCTCAGTCGGTTAAGCGTCTGACTTCAGCTTAGGTTGTGATCTCTGGGTCCTGGAATTGAGCTCCGCTTCAGGCTCCCCAGTGGGGGGGGTGTCTGCTTGTCCCTCTCCCCCTGCCCCTCCCCCTGCTTGTGCTCTCTCTCTCTCTCTCTCTGAAATAAATAAAATCTTAAAAAAAAAAAAGATTCTCTCTGTCCCTCTCCCTTTGACCCCCAAAACTAAAAATAAAAAAAAAAAGAGGGCGCCTGGGTGGCTCAGTTGGTTAAGCAACTGCCTTCGGCTCAGGTCATGATCCTGGAGTCCCGGGATTGAGTCCCGCATCAGGCTCCCTGCTCGGCGGGGAGTCTGCTTCTCCCTCTGATCCTCTCCCTCTCATGCTTTCTGTCTCCCATTCTCTCTCAGATAAATAAATAAAATCTTTAAAAAAAATTAAAAAAATAAAAAAATAAAAATAAAAAAAAGAATAATTATGAAATGTGACAGAAGTGCTAATTATTGCTACAATGGCAATCATATTACAATATATAAATGTATCAAATTAACATGTTGTATACCTTAAATTTACACAATGTTGTATGTCAAATTATATTTCAATAAAAAAGACTGAAAAACATAAAAATTTTTATAGGTTTTTTTCTGCATGATTTTTTGGCTGATTTTCATTCTTTTCTTAACACTTCTTTGCTCATCTCCCCCAAAACATTATTTATTTTTAAATCAATGAGGAAAAATGAATAATTTTCTGCTAGAGAAAAAGTCTACTGAGTTCTAAAAAAACAAGTTTTTTTTAAAAAACAGTAATTTATAAGAGACAAGTAAGCCAATATGGTAAAATCAAATAGTTGAGTATAAGTTTACTGGATATTACAAACACCTCGTGGAAAATTCCTTTTATTCCTCTCTGACACACCAGAAAGTATTAACAGGCTGTAAACATCTATTGTTATTTTGCTTCCAACCTTATTGAAATATAATTAATAAGCATTGTAAATATTTAAGGTGTACAATGTGTTAATATGGGTATACACTGTGAAATGATCACCACCATCAAACTAACTAACACATCCATCACCTCATATAGTTACCACTTTTTTCTATGTGTGGTGAAGACATTTAAGATCTATTCTCAGGGTGCCTGCATAGCTCAGTCAATTAAGCATCTGCCTTTGGCTCAGGTCATGATCCCAGGATCCTGGGATCAAGCCCCTCAGCAGGGAGCCTGCTTCTCCCTCTCCTTCTGCCCCTCCCCTCCACTCATTCTCTCTCTCTCTCAAATAAATAAATAAAATCTTTAAAAAAAAAAAAAGGTCTACTCAGCAAATTTCAAATATACAGTACAGTATTATTAACTATAATCACCATGCTGTACATTAGATTTCCAGAACATACATTTTGTGTAACTGCAAACTGCATCATTTTGCAAACTTTGTATCCTTTGACCAGCATCTCTCCATTTCCCCCACTCCTCTGCCCCTGTACACCATCATTATACTCTCTGCTTCTATGAGTTCAACTCCTTTAGATTTCACATATAAATGAGATCAGGCAGTATGTTTTTCTGTGCCCAGCTTAATTACTTAGCATAATATCCTCCAGGTTCAATCATGTTGCTATAAATGACAGGATTTCCTTCTTAAGACTGAATAATATTCCATGTATGTGTATACATACATACAGCTGACCCTTGGACAATACAGGGATTAAGGGCACTGATCCCCCAAGCAGTCAAAAATCTATGTATAATTTCAAATCCCCCAAAACTGAACTACTGTACTAATAATCTACTATTTACCAGAAGCCTTACTGGTAACATAAACAGTCAATTAACACATATTTTATATGCTATGTGTATTATATACTGTATTCTCACAATAAAGTAAGCTAGAAAAAAGAAAATTTTAGGAAAATCATAAGAGAAAATACATTTATAGTACTATCCTGTATTAATTTTAAAAACTGTGTAAGTGGACCTATGCAGTTCAAACCCATGTTGTTCAACATTAACTGTGTATATATATATATATACACATTATATATATAACATTAACTGTATATATATATATACACATACATACACACACACACACATATATATCACATTTTCTTATCCATTCATCCATTGATGGACACAGGTTGATTCTATAACTTGGCTATAGTGAATAATGCTGCAGTGATCGGGGGAGGGCATATATCTCTTAGAGACACTGATTTCATTTCCTTTGGACATATACCTAGAAGTGGGATTGCTGGATCATATGGTAGTTCCATTTTTAATTTTTTGAGGAACCTCCATACTGTTTTCCATAATGGCTATACCAATTTACATTCCCACCAATAGTGTACAAGGGTTCTTTTTCCTCCATATGCTCACCGACACTTGTTATCTTTTATCTTCTTTATTTTAGCTATTGTAACAGATGTGAAGTGATATCTCATTGTGGTTTTTATTTGCATTTCCCTGATGATTAGTGATGTTTAGCATTTTTTATATACCTGTTGTTCTTTTCTTTGTTTTTTTTAATGTTAGCTCTTACTTTTATTATTTATGCAATGTCTTTTTTGCTTTATTTTTTAATTTAATTTAATTCACATTCAATTAATTAACACATAGTGTACTATTAGTTTCAGAGGTACAGTTCTATGATTCATCAATTGTATATAACACCCAATGCTCATTACAATACGTGTCCTCCTTAATGACCATCACCCAGTTACTCCATCTCCCCACCCCCTCCCCTCCAGCAACCTTCAGTTTGTTTCTTATGGTTAAGAGTCTATTATGGTTTGTCTCCCTCTCTGATTTCATCTTGTTTTATTTTTCCCTCCCTTCCTCTATGCTCCTCTGCTTTGTTTCTTAAATTCCACATATGAGTGAAATCATGATTGTCTTTCTCTGATTGACTTATTTCACTTTGCATAATACCCTCTAGCTTCATCCACGTCATTGAAAATGGCAAGATTTCATATTCTTTGATGGCCAAGGAGTATTCCATTGTATATATATACCGTATCTTCTTTATCCATTCATGTGTCAGTGGACATCTTGGCTCTTCCCGTAGTTTGGCTATTGTAAACATTGCTACTATAAGCATTGGGGTACAGGTGCTCCTTTAGATCACTACATTTGTATCTTCGGGGTAAATGCCTAGCAGTGCAATTGCTGGGTCGTAGGGTAGCTCTATTTTTAACTTTTTGAGGATCCTCCATACTGTTTTCCAGAGTGGCTGCACCAGCTTGCATTCCCACCAGCAGTGTAAGAAGGTTCCCCTTTCTCTGCATCCTTGCCAACATTTGTCATTTCCTGACTTGTTAATTTTAACCATTCTGACTGATGTGAGGTTATATTTCATTGTGGTTTTGATTTGTATTTGCCTGATGCCAAGTGACGGGGAGCATTTTTCATGTGTCTGTTGCCCATTTGTATGTCTTCTTTGGAGAAATATCTGTTCAGGGGCGCCTGGGTGGCTCAGATGGTTAAGCGACTGCCTTTGGCTCAGGTCATGATCCTGGAGTCCTTGGATCGAGTCCCACATCGGGCTCCCTGCTCAGCGGGGAGTTTGCTTCTCCCTCTGACCCTAACCCCTCTCATGTGCTCTCTCTCATTCTCTCTCAAATAAATAAAATCTTTAAAAAAAAAAAAAAAAAGAAATGTCTGTTCATGTCTTCTGCCCATTTATTGATTGGATTATTTGTTCTTTGGGTGTTGAGTTTGATAAGTTCTTTATAGATTTTGGATACTAACCCTTTATCGGATAAAACATTTGCAAATATCTTCTCCCATTCTGTAGGTTTTTTTTTGGTTTTGTTGACTGTTTCCTTTGTTGTGCAAAAGCTTTTTATCTTGATGAAGTCCCAACAGTTCATTTTTGCCTTTGTTTCCCTTGCCTTTGCAGACATGTCTAGCCAGAAGTTGCTGTGGTCGAGGTCAAAGAGGTTGCTGCCTGTGTTCTCCTCTAAGATTTTGATGGATTCCTGCCTCACGTTTAGGTCTTTCATCCATTTTGAGTTTATTTTTGTGTATGGTGGGAGAAAATGGTCCAGTCTCATTCTTCTGCATGTGGCTGTCCAATATACCTGTTGTTCTTAAAGTGCAACAAGGATGTGAGTGGCCTTCTCAAAATATGGACTATAGGGCACGTGGGTGGCTCAGTCATTAAGCATCTGCCATCAGCTCAGGTCGTGATCTCAAGGTCCTGGGATCGAGCCCCATATCGGGCTCTCTGCTCAGCAGAAAGCCTGCTTCTCCCTCTCCCACTCCCCCTGCTTGTGTTCTGTCTCTCGCTGTGTCTCTGTCAAATAAATAAATAAATAAAATCTTTAAAAAAAAATATGGACTATATATCTCTGCCAAGGAATGAAAACTTACAGTATTTGAAAATTTCCCATGAAAATTTCCTTTTTGTAGAGTTCTACTTGCTTGACTTTTTACTTGCTTGACTTTTTAATGTTTATATTAAAGAACTGAGGAAAAGTCATCCCTCACTGACTCATATAAGGTAAGTAGGCCCTGCTTCCTCTCAATCAATGCTTAAAACAGTTGCCAAGGTAGTTCTGTTAAATGTTAGTTGGCTCATGTCAGTCCTCTGCTCAAAACTATTCAGTAGTTTTTCATCTAACTCTGAAGAAAAGGAAAATGCTCAAAGTGGCACAATGTAATCTGGTCTCTGTTACCCTCTCACCTCATCTCCTACCACTCTCACTCACTCACCTGGACCTCTTTTATCTACCACGCCCCCCCCCCCCCCCCCCCCCCCCGGTTCTTCAGCCTTCAGATATTGACCTCTATGCAGGATGTTCTTATGGTCTTTCCTCATATATCTACATGTCTAGCTTCCTTACTTCAGGTTTTTAATTAAATATTACCTTCTATGTGAGGCCTTCACTTCACCTCCCTACTTATTACTGCATCCCTTGATACAGCTTCATCTCCTTTATTTTTCTCCATAGTATTTTTTAACATTTATTTATTTTGTTTATTATCTGTCTTACCCTGAGGACAGATTTTTGCATGTTTTGGTCACTTCCATTCCCCCAAGGCCTGGAACAGAATCTAGAACATAGGTACTCAATAACTATTACATAAATAAGTACTGAGTGAATTAATGAATGTCCCACTAGAACCTGACTCACAAAGGCAGGAGACTTTTGACTAGATGTCACTGCTCCTCCACAACCTCTGCCCTGGGCTGTTATATAATTGAAGACTCCCACCTTCAGGCAGGAGTGGGTAGTACACATTTGCTAACTACATGGCACTCCCTTTTGTTCTGACAATTTCAGTTTTCAGCTGGTCTCTGTCTCTTGACATCCAGAAGATCCCATTTTGGGGTGATTGTTTAAAATGAAAACAAAAAATTACATAACATGTATACTAAAATATTGGGACTAATAGTCACCCAAAATCAACTAGGTTATTTCAGGTTGTTTGAAAAATGTATCTAAACTTCACCAGATTCCTGCAATAATAGGGTCCTATGAGGACACATTAGGGTCACAAAAAGGCCAACATGACAACGGACATTTAAATGGAGCCATTTGAGATTCTACTGGAGCACTTCCAGAAATATAAAAAAAATCTCCCTCATACTCAGATTCTTAGAAAGTATAGAATAAGGTAAATGAGGATATTTCTGAAACAGAAAGTCAGGTCCTTGAAGTAGGAGTCTACAGATTAATTTGATTTCATTCTGTAACTTTTCTAGGAATATAAAGTATTTCTATACACAATCAGATTTCTGAAAGCATAGAAACCAGAGAACTCATTTAGGATTATCATTTATCATCAATAAAATTAAGCAAGCAGACAATGTGTTTATAATAAGAAAAAGTAGGAAAATCTAGGCTCAAGTTGTGTTATTCCCAGAAATGTGGATATTTTCCCACACTTAACTTTTAAAAAGTACAGAATAAAACAAACCACAATGAAAGTCAACAATATGCATGAATGTTAGCAATGTAATGTTAAAAAGTAATATTAATGTAATATTAAAAGTCCAAAAATATTATATGCAGCATGTCCTCATTAGAAAATTAAACACCTAGGTTTATAATGCAAGTTTTAGGGGACATATGATTATAATAAAACTACATAAAAAAGAAAGTAAAGGAATCATATGCATAGGATCAATAGGATGGTTATCTTGAACAGGAAAGGCAGGGAGGATGGGTTGAAGGTATTGAACAATGTGACTAGATATAACTTATTCTCAAGATATTGTTGTGGGGGTAGGTTCACAGTTTCTTATTGTATTATTTAAAATAACTAAATAAAAGCAGACCATGCACTGATCAATGAGAATGTCATGAATCAAAGATTAATCATTAATGAAATCTCTATCCTTGAGATCCATAAATTTGACAGGGGAGAGACATGGTGATCAAAATTTCATGATGACATGAAATTAAATATAGTCAAGAAATAGTCAATGGCCCAAATTTCTGGATTCAGCTTCTGTTAAATGTTAGTTGGCTCATGTCAGTCAGCATCATTCCCATCCTAATAAAAAAAAGAGCTGAATATCTGAAAAAATCACAATTTTTCTTTAACTCATCAGAATGCTGAGGGTCCAATGCAACCAACTTATTGGAAGCTAAAGAAAGACACGCATGCCAACACTTGCTTACCTGGGATAGATGTCAGACACTGTACAGTTGCTAAGAATAACTAAAATTTAAATGGATGGCTAAAAGCTGAATTAGAGGCAGTATGAGAGTATGGAATCCCCAGGATAAACAGACATGAGAATTTTCACCCATTCACAGGTCTTCTCCACATATTTTACCAGGTGCTCACAAGAAAGACTGTGGACAGAGCAAAAGGCTAGAGAAAGCCTCCTTTATGGTGTAGAACTTGGATAGGAAAATAACAGCACTAAAGGGAAGGCTCAAAGTTCTGTTCATATCTTTCTTCCCTATCTCTAGTGGAAAAGATTGACAATATGCATGACCAGATGAGAAATTTCATCAGGAAAATTAAAAGTATAAGAAAGAATCAAGTGAAAATATTAGGAACAAAAAAATGCTAGAATACAAAAATGTTAATGCTAGTAAACAGAGATGAAGAATATCCTCTGAAGGTTCATCGGTAAACTTGAAACAGTGGTGGAAAGAATTAATGAACTTGAAGATAAATCAATAAAAATTGCCCAAACTGAAAGATAAAGATACAGAAGAGTGGAAAAAATAGAATAACATTCACAAGCTGTAGGACAATATGAAATGTCTAAAATATGTGTAACTGGAATACCAAAAGGAGAAGAAAGAAAACATGAAATGGACGAAATATTTGAACAGATAATGGCAATTTTTCCAAAAGTAATATAAGACACCAAACTAAACATCCAAAAAGTTCAAGAGACACCAGGGATAAAAACAAAAACAAACAAACTGAAACAATTTAGACACGTCATACTCAAACTGCTGAAGAACAAAAACAGGGAAACTCCTAAAGGCATCCAGAGACCAAAGAAACTTTACATACAAAGGAACAAAGACAGACATAACAACAGACTTCTCATCGGAAACTATGCAAGCTAGAAGACAATAGAGTGTCATCCTTAACATTCCTTTTTTTTTTTTTTTTAAGATTTTATTTATTTATTTGACAGAGAGAGAGACAGCGAGAGAGGGAACACAAGTAGGGGGAGAGGGAGAGGGAGAAGCAGGCCTCCCGCCGAGCAGGGAGCCCGATGCAGGGCTCGATCCCAGGATCCCGGAATCATGACCTGAGCCGAAGGCAGATGCTTAATGACTGAGCCACCCAGGCACCCCATCCTTAATATTCTTAAAAAGGAAAAGTAACCCAGAGTTCTACATGGAAAAAACCCTCCAAAAATGAAAACAAAATAAAGATTTTTTTTTCCAGAGATACAAAAATAAGAGTAATCATTACCAGCAGACATGCACTGCAAGAAATGCTAAAGGAAGTTCTCCAATCAGGATGATAGCAGACAGAAACTTGAATCTACACAAATAAATGAAGATCACTAGATATGGCATAAATGAAGGTAAATATATAATTCATTTTTAAATTATTTTTAATTGCTCTAAAAGATTATTTGAAGGTAAACCAAATAATTTAAGATGTATACTGAAAACCTGAAAGAGATCACTATTTTTTTTCAAATTTTTATTTAAATTCTAGTTAACGTACAGTGCAATATTCATTTCAGGACTACAATTCAGTGGTTCATTACTTACATACAACACCCAGTGCTCATCACAATAAGTTCCCTCCTTAATACCCACCACCCATCTAGCCCATCCTCCACCCTTCTTCCTCCATCTACCCTCAATTTATTCTCTATTGTTGAGTCTCTTATATTTTGTCCCCCCCCCTTTTCCCCCTTCCATATGTCACCTGTTTTATTTCTTAAATTCCAAATAGGACTGAAATAATATGGTATTTGTCCTTCTCTGACTGACTTATTTCACTTAGCATAATACACTCTACCTCTATTTGCATCATTGCAATGGCAAGATTTCATTCTTTTTGATGGCTCTGTAATATTTCAGTGTCCATGTGTGTGTGGGGGGGGTGTCTGTGTGTATGTGTATTCTTTATCTATTCATCAGTTGATGGACATTTCAGCTCTTTCCATAGTTTGAGTATTGTTAATGGTTATAAACATTGGTGGGGTGTACCCCTTCAAGTCTGTATTTTGGTTTTCTTTGGGTAAATACCTAGTAATGCAATTACTGGATCATAGGGTAGTTCTATTTTTAACTTTTTGAGGAACCTCCATACTGTTTTCCAGAGTGGCTGGACCAGTTTGCATTCCCACCAGCAGTGCAAGAGGGTTCCCCTTTCTCCACACCCTTGCCAACATGTGTCATTTCTTGTATTGCTAATTTTAGTAATTCTGAAAGATGTGAGGTGGTATCTCACCATGGTTTCAATTTGTATTTCCCTGATGATGAATGATGTTGAGCATCTCTACGTGTGTCTGTTAGCCATCTGGCTATCTTCTTTGGGAAAATGTCTATTCACGTCTTCTGCCCATTTCTTAACTGGATTATTTGCTTTTTGTGTCTTGAGTTTGATAAGTCCTTTAGATTTTAGATACTAACCCTTTATCAGATATGTCGTTTGCAAATATCTTCTTCCATTTGGTAGTTGTCTTTTAGTTTTGTCAACTGTTTCCTTTGCTTTGCAAAAGCTTTTTATCTTGATGAAGTCCCAATAACTCATTTTTGCCTTTGTTTCCCTTACCTTTGGAGAGGTGTCTAGCCAGAAGTTGCTGTGGCCAAGGTCAAAGAGGTTACTGCCTGTGTTCTCCTCTAGGATTTTGATGGTTCCCTTTCTCACACTCAGGTCTTTCATCCACTTCGAATTTATTTTTGTGTATGGTATAAAAAAGTGTTCCAGTTTCATTCTTCTGCATGTGGCTGTCCATATTTTCCAACACTATTTGTTGAAGAGACTGTCTTTTCCCCATTGGATATTCTTCCTTGCTTTGTTGAAGATTAGTTAACCATATAGTTATGGGTCCATTTCTGGGTTTTCTATACTGTTCCATTGATCTATGTGTCCACGGATCTGTGTTTTTGTGCCTGTACCATACTGTTTTGATGACTATAGCTTTGCAATATAGCTTGAAGTCCAGAATTGTGATGCCTCCAGCTTTGCTTTGCTTTTTCATGATGTTTTGGCTATTTGGGGTCTTTTGTGGTTCCATACAAATTTTAAGATTGTTTGTTCTAGCTCTGTGAAAAATTCTGTTAGTATTTTGATAGGGATTGTATTAAATGTGTAGATTGCTTTAGGTAGTATACACATTTTAACCACTAAAATTTTTTAAAAGAGGTAATACAGAATAAGCTGTGGTAGGCAGACTTCTAAGATGGCCCTTAATGATCTCCTCTTCTGTAATCACTTCTTCATGTAATTGCTTCCCCTTGAATATGGGAGGAAACTGGTGACATGCTTCAAACTAATGTGTCAAAATATAATTTGACAAAAGTAATGTAATATCATTTGTGTGAGTAGTCTATAAAAGACCATGACTTTCACATTGCTACAGACTCTTACTATTTTGGAGAGGCCCAAATGGGACAAAACTTGCCAAATCAGATTTTAAAAACTATAGGCTTTCTATAAGAAATAGACCTTGAATATAAACACAGACCTATTAAAACTAATAGGATGGAAAAGGATATACCATGCAAGTGCTAATCAAAAGAAGACTGACATACATATGCTAATATCAAAATAGACCTCAGAACAAGGAATATTACCAAGAATACAGAAAGACATTACTTAATGATAAAGTTCCCGATTTGACCTTTATAATAACACTGCATGAGAACATCACTACCTTGATACTAAAACCAGACAAAAATTACAATAAAACTATAAACCAATATCCTTCATGAATATAAAGGCAAAAATCGTCAACAGAATAATAGCAAATCAATTCCAATAATACATAAAGAATATATATATTACATCACAACCAGGCAGGGTTTATTTCAGGAATGCAAGGCTTGCTTAAAGTTTTATAATCAATCAATATAATTCACCTTATTATAGCTTCATGCACTTCTTTCAAGCCCCACCCACTCCTTCAACCCTGGAAACCACTAATTTCTTCTTTATTTCTATAATTTTCCCCTTTCAAGAATGCTACATAAATGGAATACGTATTTTGTGATTGGCTTTTTTCACTCAGCACAATTCTGTGACGATTCATCCAGGTTTTTGTGTGTATCAATAGTTTGCTTCTTCTTATTGCTGAGTAGTATGCCATGGTATGGAGACCACAGTTTGTTTGATTATTCATCCCCTGAAGGACATCTGAGTTGTTCTCAATTTTTGGCTATTACAAATAAAGATGCTATAAATATTTATGTACTTTTTTATTTGATGAAATCAAACTTATCCACTTTGAACTCTTTCCTTAATCTTGTATCATTAAGACTTTCTCCTATATCTTCTTCTAAACATTTTATGGTTTTACACTTTACATTTACATGTATGATCTATTTTGAGTTATTCTTTTATATAAGGTGTGAGGCTTAGGTAGAGGTTCATATTTTTGCACATGGATATCCAATTGTTTCAGCACTGTTTATTGAAATGACTACTTTTCTTCACTGAAATGCCTTTGTATATTTCCTTTGTAGAATATCAATTGAGACTTATGCTTCTAGGACAATAAAACAGATATACTTTCCCTATTCCTCCCACTAAGTATTAAAAACTAAAAATCTTGGATATTATATATAAAACAAACAGAAGACTGAAATATGTAAAGAAGAAGACAAATCAGCTAAGGACCTCAGGACCCAAGTAACAACACAGTGGTGAGTTGCTGGGGTTTTGTTTTGTTTTATGGTCTCAAATATATACCCCAGACTTGCAGCTGAGGAAGCCAGCAGCCTGGAAATGCCAATGGGCACAAACAAAAAAGTCCCAATAAAAGCCTGATTCATCTGGAAAAGGATAGCTTAGAAAGACAGAAAATTTTAACAATTTCTCTTCACCAGCCAAACACCACAGAAAAAACTGGATACCAAAAAACACCCATGGCAACAAAGGCTTAGTGGGGCCCCCAGACTTTGAACTTCCCCCTGAATCAAAGTGCCCCTTCATAACCCAATGAGATTATGTCAGAAAAGGCCAAGTAGGGAGCCAGAATTTTCAACCCCATTGGCAAGTAATGAGCCTTATCTTTCTTCCCACACTCCCTGACCACCCTTTCCATTACTGACTCAAGTGTCAATGGAGATCACATAAGAAGCAGGAAGTCAGGAAAAAGAGAACCGAGAAATGAAGAAAAATCAGAAAACATAAAATAAAATGGAAGAGTTAAACCCTCATACATCAAGAACTACATTAAATATAAATGGTAAAAGTATATCAATTAAAAGACAGAGATTCGCTGAGTGGATTAAAAAACATGACCCATCTATATGCTGTGTACAAGCAACATTTCAAATGTAATGAATGATACAGGCAAATTGAAAGTCAAGGGTGGAAAAAGATGTATTAATTAAAGCAGAAATAGTTATATTAAGATCCTATCAAGTAGACTTAAGAGAAAAGAAAATTACCAGAGACAGAGAGGAACATTATATGATAAAGGGTCAATCTACCAAGAATACATAGTAAAATTAAATATGTGTGCACCAAATAATATACAAAATATGTGAAGAAAAAGCTGATAGAACTGAAAGAATAGACAAATTTATGATTAAATAAAAAACAAAAATGCAACATATCAAAATCCATGGGACACAGTTAAAGCAGTGCTAAGAGGAAAAATTATGACACTAAATGCATACATTAGAAAAGAGGATTCTCAAATCAATAATCTAAGCCTCCAGTTTAAGAATCTACAAATAAATAAATAAATAAACAAACAAACCCAAAGCAGGCATAAGGAAAAAAAAAATAACTGAAATTAAAGAAATTAAAAACAGAAAGACAATCAAGTTCCTGGGTAGCCAATGATGACAGGTAGTTAATATCAACTTGTCACCAATCTGTCTACTTAGTTGTTCAGTGTCTCTTCTCATGAGGGTTAGCATGTGATACAAAATTTTTCACACTTTGTCCCTTCCCATATGTCCATCCATATGCCTCTACTCTATACCTTACCTTTTTGTCTCCAATATTCATCTTTCTTACCAGGCTCCAGATAAAATGGCCAGGCCACTGGCTACAGCCCAGGAATCCACAAAGATTCTCACCTTGAGACAGTCCCCTATCACACAAAGTGGATGACCAAGTGTGTGGCTTGCAACTCCACCCTTTTGCCTTTCCATTTTCTTTCAGGGCCACTCTGGAACATGGTCATAGTATTGCTACCATCTCTATTGGTTTGTACCCACAAGTGAACCAATCCATTCATAAACCAAATCTCAGACTTTTCCTCCTCTTTCATCTGATTATATGGGACTGCTCATATGGCCATAAGTACAAGCAGGAGGAGGGGAGCTAGAATAACTGATGTGGGTGACCTGAGGATTGGACTACCTGCTCACATAGCCTACTTGTGCTGTCTGGTCCCACGTAGGAACCTCCTGCTGGGAAGTCTTCCTTCCCAAATGTGCTATTTTCCCTTTATGGCAGTCCGCTGATGGTATTTTGTTTGTTTGTCTCATGACCAAGCAATTTGTCTCCACCAGGGCCCCCAAACATGTCAAAACCATTTCTCTAATGGCATTTAATTTGTGCTGTGGACAGCATGGCCTTGATTTATAATTCCATTACGGTCTGTGGTTGGCTTTCCATAAGCTTCATATTACATCTTTTCCCACTAATGATATCTCCAACACCATAAGGTCTTTCCAAATCATATGACCCAAGCAGCAGGACTGCTTATACCCCAGGCTGGACCTACTGCAGAGCCCTTTCCTGCACTGGGTCCCACTCAAAGTTGGGAACCTTCTGTGTCACCTAACATAAGGGCCTGGTCAATATTTCTAGGTGAGGAATGTACTGCCTCTAGAACCAAAGAGGTCTACCATGTATGGGATTCAATTTTTGTGGTAAAGAATTCAGTATGCATGTGGGGTTTCTTTGTTTTGTTTTGATTTATTTGCTTTTTCATGGGCAAACCTCTTTTTGTCTTTTCCTCCTAAGTTTTCAGGTCTACGTAGGCCTTTGAAACAATTTAGGGAGAGAGACTGCATCAACAAAAAGCAGAAAAAAATAGTCTAGGCAACAGTTAATTACTACTTAATACTGAGTAGAAAATAATGGGACTTTACTGAGAAACATTTCTAAATTATTTCCAGAGTACTATATCTCTCATTTATTTACTGAAAAAAATAATGTATCTAATAATTAGAGGCTTGGAAAGGAGAAGAATGTTTCCTGTGATCTTTGCCTCCAAATTTTCCTAAAATACTCCATATTACAATTTAGAATTTGCACAAATTTTCTAATTTTCCTTAGAATGAAAAGATGGCTTAAATAACCATTAGTTTTAACACCCAAAATAATCATTACTGTGTTAATTGTAGATTTTTATGATAAAACAATTGAGAAATTTAGAAAAAGTAAGGAAGCCAAAAACAATTTAAATGGAATCTGAGTTTAATTTAAATCATTTACATCTAAATGAAGGATGAATAAAGTGGTGGTTGCAGACTCATTAATAAAAGGGAAAAGTTGGCAATTGTAAATGCCTGCAATTATATTACTATTTAAATTTAAATTTTACCATAAACTTTAAATTTTATGTATAAGATTAATTTAAAAAGATATGGAATAAGTATTAATTCACATTTGAATAAGACTTACATAACACTTGTGTGCATATGATAATATTTAACAAAAATCTGTATTAACTTGCAAGGAAATGCATAATTTATTTATTATGAAGGTAGTTTTCTATTCAATTATGAATTTATAATGAAGGTAGTTTTTCTATTCAACTATGAAAGTCCCACTTCCAACAAAACACACCAAAATTAACATATAATTATGATTCAATTTAAAGTTCCATCTTTAAACTCTTCAGAGTCTTCTTTGGTAAACAGATCCAAAGATAGGTTAATCCTAAATAAAAGATGACAAAATTGAATCTTGTTAAGATAAAATGTCATGGTCAATAGTCACTGAAATATTTTAACATTTCTAAGACTGCTAAGCAACAGTTAGCCACTCCCTGTATTTACTGTTTTGATAACTTTTACTTTCTCTAGTTGACCATAAAAAGCTTCTAACGCACTCAACATGTAATTCATTTTTCTTCTCCACTCCAGCTCCTGCCAATAATCTTGACGACTTCAACTGCTCCAGTTACAGAAACTGTGACACAAAAACACTATATCATAGTCTTTTATCTCCAGGCCGCTTCAAGCCACTCACAAGCAGCAGTATCACTTTCAACAATGTCATCACTTGGCACTTCTGCTTTACTTCTAGGTGCGGAAACTCTCAAATTGTTCCTAGCTGATGTATTTCTATACTCCTAAGTTTTGTACCCCTACACTGTCACTGAACAAGACCATTGCAACCCTTTGAACTGCCAAGCCCCTAATCTCCTGTAAGCTTCATTTGTACCCCACTCCACCCCTCTCATGACTTCTGATTAAGCTCCTAGAATCACTCTTTGAAACTAAGATTCCTCTTCATCCTAGACATCACCAACATTGTGTTCTCAGTCCTCTCCTCCCCCTCCATCCTCACATTGAGGTTTTCATGCACATCTACTGCCACAACTATTTATGACCTTCTTGCAGCATAGATTGTACGCTAGCTCCAATAGGACACTTCCAGCTGCGCCCTTGGAATTTTCACCTGAATACGTCATTACAGCTAAAATTCAACACACCAAAATAAAATTCAGTAGCTTCACAAAACCAGTTCTTCTTTTGACTTCCTTCTTTCTTAACTACTCATTTGCAGAACTTAGGATCATCTCTCTTATCCCCTACAGCAAGTCCTTTGTCTCCTCTCCACCACTCTGCTACTCCCATTTAAGTGCATTTCACTTTCACTTGGACCCTGTCAGAATCCCCAGTTTTTTCACTTCCTGTCTTGCCTCCATTCCAAACCTTTCCACAAAATAACATCAGATTCTTTCTAAAATGCAGATCTGATCAATCCACTGCTTTAAAATGTTCTATACTGATGATGTACAAGGTATTTGCATAGTCTTTTATTATGTTTCCATAAAATACTTATTAATTACAAAAGGAAAAATTAATTCCCTAAATTTGATCATTGTTGTGTGGTTATATAAAAGATATCTTTGGGGTGCCTGGGTGGTTCAGTTGTTAAGTGTCTGCCTTTGGCTCAGGTCATGATCCCAGGGTCCTGGAATCGAGCCCCACATTGGGCTCCCTGCTCCGCGGGAAGCCTGCTTCTTCCTCTCCCACTCCCCCTGCTTGTGTTCCCTCTCTTACTGTGTCTTTCTCTGTCAAATAAATAAAATCTTTAAAGAAAAAAAAGATATCTTTGTCCTTAGGATATATACACTAAAGTATTAAGGGATAATATTTATATATTATATATAAATATATAATATATATATTTTTAGAGAAAGAGAGAGCTTAGGGAGAGGGGCAGAGGGAGAGGGAGAGAGAGAATCTCAAGCAGACTCCACACTCAGCATGCAGCCCGACACAGGGCTTGATCTCGCCACCCTGAGACCATGACCTGAGCCAAAATTAAGAGTCAGATGCTTAACTGACTAAGCTACCCAGGCACCCCTTAAGGCGTAATATTTTATACACACACATACACACACAGAGAAAGAAAGTGTCTAAGAATGAGAAAGCAAATGTGACAAGATGTTAAAAATCAGTGGAACTAGGTAAAGGGTGTGCCGGAGTTCTTTGTATTATTCTTGCAACTTTTCTGTACATTTGAAATCATTTAGAATAAAGGGTTAAGAAGATGTTTATTGCCTACTTAATGGAATACAAATATTACTCACATGAGACCCTTTGAAATACAGTCTCAGTATATTTTTATACCTTTCTTCACAATGACTACCGTAAACAAGTTTTGATCAAACTGTTCATTCCTGAACATTTTCTTGGACTCCACAGAACTTGCTCATGTCCATGTCTAAAATATACTCCCCTCCCCCCACATCCCCATGTACAAAAGTCTGATTTCTCTTTCCCAACACCCAGCTTACTTTTCTAGTACTTTCCAAACCCCACCAAACTGGATGTAATCTCTCGCTAGAAATTCAATGAACCCAGATCATTAGCAAACCAAGGCACAACTGAAATGAAAGGAGAAAAGATGATTCACTTGATTGAAAACATGTAATATTTCAAAATAACTGTAGAATCGCCTAAAGAAATTCAGCGGTCAAAGATAGAAGGAAGATTTAAGGGTCATTTAAGGGTCATACACACAGTAATTGAAGCTATAAAAATGGGTATGTTGGGGCGCCTGGGTGGCTCAGTCGGTTAAGCATCAGCCTTCAGCTCAGGTCATGACCCGGGGTCCTGGGATCAAGCCCCACTCCCTCTCCCTCTGCCTGTCGCTCCCCCTGCCTGTGCTCTCTCTCTCTCTCTTTCTTTCTGTCAAATAAATAAATAAATAAATAAATTTTTTAAATGGGTATGTTATCTCAGAATAAATATGTAAAGAGAGAGCAGAACCAACAATTATTCCCAGGGCAGCATTTGTTATTAAGTGGTAGCAAAAGGGACAAATAAAAAATATCCAGAAAATATGGTCAGGAAGGCAGAAAGAGAACCATGTCATAACCTCCAGGACACTAAGAAAGAAGAAAAATTGAAAGCAGTAGTAAGATAATATTAAATGTGACAAGTTCAAAGAGAAAAGGGACCTAGAAGATACAAACAAAGAAACAAACAAACCCACAGAAACCATGGACCATGAAAAGAGTAATTTCAATAGCACTGTGAATATGGGGCCCAAATGACGTTTATTAAATTTCAACAAATATTTAATGAGGGCTTACTATGTGCCAAGCACTGGGTTTCAGGAAGGAAACAGGCTGAAATTAGCAATAGGCATACACTAAAGGTTGGAGAAGGTAAGATGTAAAAGGGAAGGAAATAAAGTCTATATTTTACAATTGTTATATAAATGGATTCTTACCAGAAGATGATAAGAAGATTCACCTTGTGTAATTTGAGTCTAGGAACAACATAAAATATACAGAAGATTCAAGTTGGCCTCTAGCACTGGTTTTCCCATTAATAAATACATAGTAAGAAATAAGAATTATAATACATTTCTAAAACATTATTATTAGTTTTGTAACCTGGTTTAAAATTGTAATGCAAAATAATAAATTACAAAGTACTTGTTTATAACAGGCTATTTCTGGAAAACACAGAATATTATTTTAAGTTGCCAAATAAGCCTTACAAGATTACTTGACGTGAGTAATAAACGTCACAAGAGAATTGACAAGTTCAAGGTTATGGTCAGAGCAAAATTAGATGTAATCTGTTTATTAAAGTAACTGGATCTGGATTAACACCTAGAACAATGTCCAGGGTTTGTGTGCATTGCTCTGCCTATTCAAACATCCTTTTCACCTAAAAAACCACGGACTTCTTTTTTTCTCCTAATCCCCACTTCTGCCTTATTCTCTTTCTTAATTGAATAAAGAGTATCGCTATTCTGAACACTGGTTTATCTGTCATTATTGCAAACAATTTATGCTATTATTAATGCAATATTACACAAACAGTAATGGGCTTCCAGTGTAACACTGCTTACAAAATGGCATTCTATCCTAATTATCATCTTATGAAAATATTCTGGGGCACCTGGGTGGCTCAGTCATTAAGCGTCTGCCTTCGGCTCAGGTCATGGTCCCAGGGTCCTGGGATCGAGCCCGCATTGGGCTCCCTGCTCAGCGGGAAGCCTGCTTCTCCCTCTCCCGCTCCCCCTACTTGTGTTCCCTCTCTCGCTGTGTCTCTCTCTGTCAAATTAATAAATAAATAATTTTTTTTTTAAAAAAAGAAAAAATATTCTTCACAAAACTCAATTCTGCAGATTTACTGACTGTCAAAATAGAAGCTGTCATCAAGTGACTGTACTAAGACCTACAGAAGTGTTCAGCATGGTACCATGAGTATTAGGACAAGTATGTGAAGGAAAGGGAATAACTATTATGATCTACCAATTCATGTGGCATTATTAGTTACATAAATTTTATCCAACTTAATTGTTTGAGAATCCAGAACTTCCTATTACTTTAATAAGTATACTAGATTACATCTAATTTTGCTCTCCCACAATATCAATTCAATATTGATGCAGCTTTACAACATGGTTTAATTTATGAGTTGTTTTACAGGAATGAATTAATGACATCAAGGCCATAATTCAAGGGCAGTTTTGTTAAATACATTAAATTAGACTGCAGCATCCATGGAAGGAAGTGACTATATGAAGTGACACAGAATGTATTATTTTATATTGCAGTTAAAATGTTTTTCTTCATCAATATGGATGAGTTTTGTAATCTGTATTACAAAGCTGGCATTAAAATTCAGATTTAACAGACAAGTGTGTTCCTTTTGCTCAGTAAATTTAGTCAACATTTACCTTCTATGCTCCTCCACTCACACTTACACCTGCGGTCTAGTCTATGACTCAGTGCTTTAAAATGTTTTGTACTTTTAATTATGATGAACAGTGATAAAATGGTAGCTGCATTTCTATAGTTCTGTACATTGAATGTGACAATTAGGAAAAGTACTAGACTAGTGTGACCCAAGGGTGACTAAACGGTTAGGGAAGCCAGTCTTCTTTAATACAAGCAAAAATTGTGTTAACTTACTTTCACAAGATAGTTGTTGGTATTTTAGCCTGAATCTATATTTTTCATTTTCTTCAAGCATTCTAGAAATGACTTTGTACACTCTATTCCAAACCGAAACCTTAAAAATATAAGCACAGTTAAGGAACACTGAGCAGAGAAGCAGGAATACATTTTGACAGAGGCAACTGGCAGTGACTCAACCATGCTGCATGTCAACTGATATCACTATAAAACAATAATAGCACTTAGAGACCTGAAATTTGTTTCCCCATAATCAGTGATCTCTTCTGCTAACTTCCTAACATTTCCTCTCTGTAGTATTTATGTTAACTCTCATGGATGAAGGCAATGTCTATAAAGTCCTACCCAAGTTGTTCCAATACATTCAATTTTGTTTTCAACAGTTATAAAAATAGTGAATTTCTAGAGATTTTTTAATGTATTTTATTCTAGTTAAGAATTAAACATTTCTCCTAGGACATACCAAAGCAAAAATTACCAGACAGCATGAATATACTAGAATAGAAAGAATGAGAACTATGGAAGCAAAGAGATCTAGGCTCGGATTCTGGCTTTGCCACTTAACAGTTGCTTGACGTTGGGCAAGTGTTTTACATCTCAGCTAGTAATAACTTCATATATTGGATTATTACAATTAATGAAAAACATATGTAAATATATGAAATATATGTAAAGCACATACCCCAGTAAGTGACATATAGTAGTTATAAGTAAACATTGGCTATTGCTCTCTTCTCCTCACCCAAGGGGAATTGGTTCTTGGAAGAAACAGTTCTTAGTATAGTGGGAAGATTAGATGCACACTCAAAATACATTTAGGATGAATCACCTTGAATGTTATTTTATACTATGCATGGGTTGTAACTCATACAAACTCAAAGCTTAGAAACAATACAATTTTATGTGTCATTATCAACTAACAGCTTCTTTAAACCAAAGTGTAAAATATATGGTGGAAAACAAAGATTTGTAGAGCTAGTGATCTTGAATATGTTTAAAACACTCAAGTTACCGTGACATTTGGACAACTAGAGGTGAAAATGGTTCAGCAGTAAAGGTTCATCCTTGTTAGCTTTCCTTCTACCAACTAAATGTATATCCCTTCTCTTTAAAAGAGCAATATGACACCAGTATAGATACGTTATTCTTTTCTGTTAAGTCCATAATTTTCTCTTTATATTACACTATCTATCAAAGTTTGCTATATTCTATGAAACATATATTTTCATGCTTTGAAAAATCTCCCATTACATTTGGATTAAAATATGTTTATATCTTCAAACACTGGAAGGACTGTTCTCTACAGTTAATAAATATTTCCAAACCCAGTTCCATTTCTGCTAAATTAATTCTATTTTCTCATTTCAGTAAATTAAACTTTCAAAAGATGGAACTACTTTTACTGTTGCGTATCTTCACACATTTGTATTTAGAGAGGTTAATCTAAAATTCAAATATTGCTCATTCTCCTTTTTAATATACCTTTTTCTTTTTCTTCATTATTTTGGAAGCTTCATTCAAAGGGATGGGGAAATCAAACTTTTTAGCTAAATTCTTCTGGGGTAAGCCTAATTTTAAAAAAAGAGAGAGTGAAAAGGTAAAAGATCAAGGCCAGCACATATTTTAAATGATTCACTATCCTGATAATAGACACAATAATAAATGTCTCTTGAGTTGTCTTTGGGGATTTTTACACTTGTTGGTATATTTCTGTTCACTAGATAATACCAGTTTACCAATTAGCTAATACTATGCTGGGGGAGAAAACCAAGAAACTACCTTGGAAATGCCTAGGAAATCTCCTTTCTCTACTGATTTGAAAGGTGAGTCCCCAAAGTCAGCAACACCAAACAAATACCAGAAGCCACATCTTGACCCAATGCATCTCTATAGTTTCCTTTCTTCTCCATTCAACTCCAGACACACATTATGATTTCAACTCCCCCAAATACCTGTGGTTCCTCAAATGCCTTGTTCTTATCCTTCCCAGCCGTTGCACATGCTGTTCTATATGGCTAAAACACTCTGTGTTAGGCAAATTTTTACTTGCTCTTCAAGACTCAGCTCACCCCATCACCTCCCCTCTACAGTCCCCTGCACAGCACTAGCTCCAGGAACACTGAAGTCACATCACTTAGCACACTTCTATAACACATATTTATAACGTGTTTCCTCCACTAGGCTGTGACCTCCCTGAGGGCAATAGCTATGTGTGTCTTAGTTATCTTTCTACCCACACTATGAGACACATAGTAGGTACTAATAAAGCTTTGTCAGAGTGAGTAAGCCTCCTCCCTCTACTCACCAAACCATGCTGCCTTCCCAAATATTAACTGTTAGAAGAAAATCCAAGGGCTTGTGTGTCCAAGGGCAAAATCAGAAAACACTGAGCACATGTTCCCTAAAAGCCTTTATATTCGTCTGTAATCCGCCCACCCGAACACTTACCCACCTTATCCCTGCCCTACCACTACCACTCTATACCTGGCTTTCTTCCCCCCATTCAATATTTAGCTTTCCAGGAACCTTCTCTGATTTCACAAAGCACCCTATGCTCAGTTATCATGAGATTTATCATGTTGTTTACTTGGGGAGTGTGTTTTATTCTTTAATAGAGATCCAGTATCTAATACCATACACACTAGATATGCAGTAAGTATTCCATTTGCTAGTGAATTAGAGTATGTTCTAAAATGGCATTTCCCAATTTGTGAGAAGCATACCACTGATTCTGGGTGGCGCACAGACCTAGCACTAAAGAACCTTAAATCACACAGTGAGAAACTCATTCTCTTTCCCATTATTTTTCAATCTGATGACATCAGGGAGAAAGTATAAGTTTGAAACTAGTATGTTATTAAGACTTCTCTGAGATTTGCTTCTCTCTCTTTATGACTACAGACAACCTTCGTTAGACAAGCTATTTGGCTAGAATTTAATAATACTGCTTTGCCTTTATTACATCATTTTAAATTAATTTCTATTCGTGGCAAATGGTACAGGTTTGCCACTGAGATAATGATGTAAAGTGTTCTAAAAAGAAATTTAGTTGAGAGGAAAAAAATGCACATATGTAAATAAATATATTAAGTAAATGATAGTACAGATGATATGCAGATACAGCGTAGGAAAATAACTCAAGTCTAAGAATCTCTGTTCTTCACATACCCATATATACCTTTTCCTCTAAATGCCTATGCCTTTGGAATACTATACTTGCATCATTCTCAAATGTTTTCCATTTGTAAGTCTTACCTAACCTAGACATTACTCCTTGAGGTCAGGATAGGAGCTATCATGCCTACCTATAATTATTGGGGATCTAAAATATGTCAAGGAGTATAGAGGATGTGAGAAAGAAAAAGACAAAATCATTTCTTCTATTTGTTTTGTGTACTTCACTAAGGGTAGCTCCAGTGTATACCAGAGACTTTGTCCCAACTTAATGTTTTCAATCTTTCTCTAGCCTTCTTTCTACACACTGTTTCTACACACTCAAAATATACTCCTAGTTCTTCCCTAATCACTCTCCATCACAGATCCATACCCAAGGCTATGCTCACACAATTTTTCCCACCTGTAATTCCCTCCTAGCTCAGCAATTCTCATGGAGTTCCACCACCATGAAGCCTTCCCTGATTCCCTTATTCCCAAATTATTCACCACTTCCAAAGCATTTATTTGTACTTCCACAAAAGCACTTGTCATCCTCTGTTGTATATAAATTATGAATATATCTCCCAAGTTCTGTGAGAATTGATTTATTAGTCTTGCTTGAAATGTTAGAAGAGTTTCCTGATTTGCCTGCCCCTGGATTTCTAAACTCCACTACATTTTACAGAAACAGCTTACAAAGTGTATCTTCCAGAAGTGTACCTGTCTCTGATTGTTTCACTCCACCATTCAAAAACCTTCAGTGACTATGAAATGACTGTCTCCAAGGCATTCTGCAATATTGTCCAAAACTTACTTTTCATTCATTCAACAAATATTTAGTCAGGCCCACTATATACTACTCATTGGGATAATCCCCCCTTTCCTCCAAGCCATCTCTGTTCATTTATTCTATATCAAACTCTGTGCTGGACACTCTGCATACATTCCATACTTCTCTTAGTCTTTGTAGTAACTTGTTGTGGAAAGAGCTATTATCCCCACTTTACATATAAGGAAACGGAGAATCAGAGTAGTTAACTTGGCCGATATTACACTACTAATAAATGACAGAGCCAAGATTATGTCTTTCTGACTTCAAAGCCAATGCTCTTGATAATCTCTACCTTCCACTAGCAATTTCTCCATTCATGTCCCTTGATTTCCTACCTTTATGCCTCTCCTTTCTCTAAACTATCAAAGCCTTTCTCAGGTGTCTTTCTTAGAGCATTCAAGTCGACTAGCTTGTATTCATATTATTCATTTAGAAGTTCCTTGACAGCAGAATATTCTGATTCTTCTATGTCAGTAGCACCTAATCTAGTGCCCACAGTGTGGAAGACGTTCAATGTTGTTGAATGGATAAATAATTTACCTACTTCCCCATAGAGTGGCAAGCATAAGTATTTAATAAACTTCCCCATAATATTAATATTAAATACACCCCAAGCTGAGTAAAACTTAAGCACTTTCTGGCTTGGTTTAAATATAAATATGTAACTCTATTCCTGGTCTCACAAGCACAGCAAGGGGGCTCTGAAGTTAATGGCTCCATCATCTGCCCAGCTGCCTAGCACAGAAACTTCAGATTTGGCATCAACCCTTCCTTCTCCATCTTTTATTCAGTCATTGATCCTCTGCTTTCTGTACTGCTGCTATGTTAGGTCAGACCTTTTATCTTTGCACTGGACTACTATGACTGCCCTCTAACAGGACTCTGGCCTCCAGTGTCTCCCAGCCCAGCTCCGCCCTAGTTCTCCTTTCTCCAGATGTGACCATGTCATCCCTACCACAAAGGAGCAGCAAAAATCCCAAAATTTCAAAACCAAACTTCAGGGCAAATTGCATTATTGTCTTTTCCCACCCCAGCAGAGAAGTCAACCAGAGGAAAGCCAACCTAGGTCTGCACGGCGCTAAGTTACAACAGCATAACACTGGTTTCATAATCTCGGCTACCCAGTTACTCCTAACCCACATAGGTGGGGATCTCTAGCACAAATTCATGCATCCCTTCCATTCTGTCCCCCTCCCCTCTGGGAGCTTCTTCATCCACTTTCAGTGTTCTTCACTTTTAATCCACTATCTTGCTGATGGACTATTACTTGTCCTTTGATTTGTGGCACTAAAGCAATACAGGCTCTCGTTCGAATCCACTATCTTTTTTCCTGGCATCTCACCTAAGTTGTAGAGCTCCTCACCACCACAACCACTACCACCATCACCATACTCTCTTCTCTTCCTAGAATAAACCTTTTATCCTGTTTCAACTATTCAAAGAAGCTGGAAACCCAGGGCTAAAGTGTCTTCTACTACCCCTGGATTTTTTGATCCCTGGCAGAGGAGCCAGAAAAAAACAAAACAAAACAAAAACGTGAGCGCCTTTTAACAATGAGGCCATTAGAGGGGCTTGGAGTCCAAAACCATGACCCTGCTTAGGTACCTCTGAAGGCTTCCCGCCACAGCTCATTCTCAGCAGTCAATCAAGTCACACAGAGTACAGTTTCATACATCTAAATTATCAAAGTAAATTTAGATTGGAAGGATACCAAACAAAATATTTATATATTCCTCAACTTGGGCTTCAGTCTTGCCTGCCTCCAATTCAATCTCCCTTATATAGCATGGCCAAAGTAAATCTAACCCTATCACTTCTCTATCTTTTTTAAATTTATTTATTTGAAAGAGAGAGAGAGGAGGAGAAGCAGAGGGAGAGGGACATGCAGACTCTGTGCGGAACATGGAGCCCGATGTGGGGCTCGATCCCACAACCCTGAGATCATGGCCTGAGCTGAAACCAAGAGTCGGTTGATTAACCAACTGAGCCACCCAGGTGCCCCTCACTTCTCTTGTTCAAAAACCTTCAGTTTTGGACTTTCTGAGTCACTGAAGACAATGGGGAATGTAGAGTAGTTGACTTCCCAAAATTTCATGCCAAACACTTTCACATTTTGAAAATTCTACATAAAACCACACCTTCCGCATTACTTGAAGACAGAGAACACTGAAACTGCAAAATAACTGTTTAAGTAAAATAAGAAAAATCATTCAGTCACAGAAATATCGGGGCTCTGATCCCATATGCTCCAGCCCCACCCCAAGCAGGGCTTTGTGGCCAGCAGGGAAGAGAAGATGGACACTAAAAAAAGTGCCTGCAGGAGAGCTGGAGCAACCAACAGAAAGATTAAATCCACCCTAAATCTGAAAATAGTAAAACAAAACCCTACAGATTAGAGCAAAAACTACAGAAAAGGGATTTCAATGGGCAATTTAAAGGGCCAGACACCACATAAAGTACCAAATATGTCATTTAATGGAACTGACTCAGTTTACTAAGGGGCAAGCATGATTTAAAGGGACAGTTTTCCAATTGCATGACTTCCAGGGGAGAAAAAGAACAAAATTGAAGGATCACAAATTAGGTCACAAAGAAAACATCAGTAGCATCCATAAAAGTGCAGACCTTACAAACATTCAGATTATAATGCAATAAAATAGGGATGCCTTTGGCTCAGGTCATGATCTCAGGGTCCTGGGATCAAGTCCCACATTGGGCTCCTTGCTCAGCGGGAGCCTGCTTCTCCATCTGCTGCTCCCCCTGCTTGCTCTCTCTCTGACAAATAAGTAAATAAAATCTTAAAAAAAATAATGCAATAAAACAGTTTACTAACAAAAACAAAACAGAAAATTCCTGGAAATTAAAAAAACAAAACAAAACTTGAATCTATTAAGCAACTCTAGAGTGAGAAGGGTAATACAAAGTGAAATTACAGAATTTAAAAATATAGTGACAATGGAAACACTACATATTAGAATCTATGGGATTTAAAGTAGTGGTTAGAAGAAAATGCATTGCACTAAACAGTTATCAATAAAAAGGAAGAATAAAAATAAATGAATGAAATGTCCCACTGAAAAAAAGTATAAAAAGAACAAAGTAAGTCAAAAGAAAGCACATATAAGGAGATAACAAAGTTTCATCTTTATTATTTATCTTTATTTTTTAATGTGGAAGAGACTAGAAAAACAAGATATCTCATTAATAAATTGAAATCTTGTTTTTTTTTTTTAAATTAAAACAAACAAAACACTGGCTAACTTGATCAAGAAGTTCAAGAAGAAGGGGGACTACACATACATACAGAAAAAAATGACAACTGGGAAATAACCACTGAAACACAAGACTTTTTTTTTTTAATTATAAGATACTACTTTGCAGAATTCTATGCAAATAGATTTAGAAACGCAGATGAAATAGAGAATTCCCTAGGGAAATATAGATTACCAAAATTGACCCATCAGAATTAGAAAGCTTAAAAAGAGCAATTTCATAGAAGATATAGAAAAAGTTGTTAAGAAATTATTCCACAAAAAGCACTAAACCCAGATGATTTCACAGAAAAATTCTACCAGGTAGTCCCACTGTTCTATAAATTTTTCCAGAGCACTGAAAAAGAAGGAAATGTTTGTAATTCCTTGTTTGAAGTAAGTATAACTCTAATACCTAAACCAAATGAAGAAGTACAAAGAAAGAAAAACTACAGATCACTATCTCTCATGAATACCAATGTAAAATTCTAAAGAAATTACTAGCAGAGTCCGAGCTACTTTAAGAAAATAACACATCATAACCAAGTAGGATTTATTGCAGGAATGCAAGGTTGGTTCAATATTAGAAAATCCGTTTATATTATATACCATACTAATAAATCTAACAGAAAAATGTGTTTATCTCCATAGGTCTGAGAAAGCCTTTGACAAAATTCAAGACTCATTTACTATTAAAAAAAATGAAGAAAATAAAAATTGAGGAATACATTTTAATATTTTTAATATATATGCCTTTGTCCTAAAGCCAGCACCTTATTTAATGAGGAACACTAGAGGCATTTCCCTTAAGGTCAGGAATAAGGCAAGGATGCCCACAATCTCCACTACTATTGAACATTGTACTCGAGGTATTAGTAATGCATGTAGTAAGACAAAACAAATCTACTGCAGGCATAGGAATGGGTAAAAAAAAAAAAAAAAAGAAATGAAATCATCTCTATTTACAAATAACATCACAGTATACCTGGACAATCATTAGTATCAATAATAAAACTTATTCTAATAATAAAAGAATGCGGTGAAGTGCTAGGATTGAAAGTTAACATACAAAAACCAACAGGCTAAGTGAAAGAAGATAATCAAGAAATCTCACATACTGTATGAGACAATTTATATGAGATATCCAGAATAAGCAAATCTATGAAGATGGAAAGTTTAGCATTTGCTTAGAGCTGGGGTTAGGGGTAGGGGAGGGCAGTGAGAGGGAATAGTGAGTGTTAATGGGTATAGTGTACAGTACTAATAGGTACAGGTTTTCTTTGGGGCATTAGAAATGTTCCAAAATTGAATGCGATGATGGTTGAACAACTCTGTGAAAAGCATTGAGTTGTACACGTTTAATAGGTGAGTTGAATGAACTGTGACTACCTGGTAGAATTTAAAGAGTTTCTCCATAAACTCTTTAAAAAGCACAGGTGGAGGGATAAGCCTTCAAAAAAGAAGAAAGACTTCTCCAGAAGATAGAAATGCTCTATATCTTAATTGTGGTGGGTGTTACCAGAGATATAACTTTATCAAACCTCCTCAAAATGTATATAAAATCAATCCTAAATACAGTTGATTTTTTTTCCTTTCTTTTTCTTTCTTTTTTTTTTTTTTTTAAGAGATCAAGAAGTGGGGCTCCTGGGTGGCTCAGTTGGTTGAGCTTCTCAGTCTTCATTTCAGCTCAGGTCATGATCTCTGGGTCCTGAGATCAAGCCCCACCTCAGGCTCCACGCTGAGCACAGAGTCTGCTTCTCCCTCTCCTTCAACTTCTCCCCGTTTGTTCTCTCTCTCTCTCTCTCTCAAATAAAGATCAAGAAACTTCCTATATATTAACAATAAATAGAGGGGATTATGGAGGAGGAAACCCCATTTACAACAGAAAATCAAACACCTAGGAATCAATTTAGCAAAGATACACGCAAGACCTATAGGAAATTTTCAAATCTAGAACATTCCCAAGAGACACAAAAGCAGACTGAACAAATGGAAAGACATCCTATTTTTAGAGAGGCAGTGCCTCAACCTGGTAAAGACGTCAGTTCTCCTTAAGCTAATATAAAAATTCAGTCACTCCTAGGGATACCAACAAGCACGCCTTGGCCCCCCTCATTGTGGGGGACGCAAGTGGCTCCATCCAGTGACCACTCCTGTCAGTCTGACTACATGACCGGCACGTGCCCTTCGGCCCCCTATCCGGGACTCGCGCGAAGCCAGGGACCCGCGGGGCTCATGACTCGGCCCCGCGCAGGCGGCTGGACTGACAGGAGGCCGAGCCTGGCCGCCCACGGCCCGAGGGGCCCCCAGGCCGCGGGCCGCGCGGGGTTACCGCAGCCGGGCGGAAAGGCTGACAGGACGCTGACTGGAGGCCGAGGGCTGAGGCGCCCACCGCCCCGAGACCGAGGCTCCCGCCCGCCCACCGCCCCCTAGGCAGCACCTGCTCGCGCCGCAGGCCGGGGACCGCTCCGCGCGCTCGACGCCCGCGCCGGTGGGGAGGCCGCGGAGGCCCGGGACGGAGGGCCGGGGGCCAGCTCCACGCGGGCCGGGGCCGCCGCCCGCGGCTCCTCGGGGCTGCAGTCGGCCCCGCGCCCCGTGCTCCCGAGGCCCTGAGCCCGGCGGCCGCCGAGCTCCAAGATGCCGCCGCACCGGTGCGAGCCGAAGCGTGTCACGTAGACGAAGCGCGCCAGGTCCCGCTCCTGCTCCCGGCCGGCCGCCGCCATCGCCGCCCTGGTCGCGGAACCGCCGCCAAGTTTCCTCAGCGACCCGCGGAGCGCACGGCCGGCGACCGGGGACGCGGGCGGCCTGCGAGGACCGGGCGGCGGGGGCGGGGCCACTGTGCACGTGCGGGGGAGGGGGCGCGCGCTGCAGCGGGACCGCGGGGCGGGCCTGCGCAGGTTGGGTGCGCGAGGCCGGCGAGACGCCGGGTGGGCAGCGGGGAGACCGCGCCTGGGGCGGACCGCCCTGGAGTGAGGCGGGGAGCGGGAAGGGCTTGGTTGGGGCGATGGTGGACCGCTCAGCTGGAAAGTGGTGCTAAAGTTTGGGGACCGGATCATTGTGGGTAGGGAGCAGACTATGGGGGCACAGCCCTCTGAAGAAATGAGCTGAACTCAAATGAGGGTAGGGGGAAAGGGAGTGGGCCACTGGGGCACCCTCCCCGCGGCTGGGTGTGGGGAAGGTTTCCGAGTGAGGAGCTGACCCTGGACTTGACCACTCTGGGGCGTAGGTCAGTGAAGTTGGGGGCCTGGGGGAGGGGAGAGGAGACAGCACCCTTTGCTGCCGGAGCGTTCCAGCGGGACCTTGGCCTGGTATATGTTGCGCTGGGCCATGGGCCTAAGGCCAGCGTCTTACTCACACCGACTTGAGGCCCATCGTGGTTCCGCTGCTGCCCAGCTGGATTATTTGGGCAAGCTACTTTTCTTCTCTAGGCTTCCAGTTTCCTCAGAAGTATATTCGGGATGACTGGGTTGGTAAATCAAAATAAAGCATATTAGGCATCTGGCACATAGAGTTCCCTTAGACTTAACCTTCATGTCACGTTTATTGTACATACCCTATGAAGTGCACGTGGCAATATCTTTACATTTATACTTTACAGATGGTTTTCCCATAGACCATCCTTTTAAATCCATGCAGCAATTTACAGCAGAGGAACTGAGGCTCCAGAACGAGTGACTTCCCCAAAGTAACAGGCAGTTTTGATAGAGACATATTTTCTTAAAATGAATCTTTTTAATTGAATTATAAATATGTGCAGAAAAGTACACCGATCATCAGTGTACAGATGGATGAATTTTAACACACTAAACATATCCATGTAATATCCACCCAGGTTAAGAAATGGTGCACTGCAGAAGCACCTCATGTCCTCGCCCAGGCCCAATGCCTTTGCTTTCTTTCAGATTCAAACAGATTCAAACAGCATCAGTGAGGTTTGCCCTTTCTGTTTGACTTCCTTCACTCAAGCTATGTTTGTGAGATACAAGTTATTATATGAGTTTGTACATCATTTGACTATAACTCCATTTATTCCTCTATTCCACTGTTGATGGACATGTGGTTGTCTCCAGTTTGGGGTCATTGTGAATAGTGCTGCTAGGAACATTAAGATATATCTTTTGTTGAACATATATTAAAAAGTATATATTTTAGTGTGGAATTACTGAGGGCATTCATAGGTTCAACTTTAGTAGCTACTGACAAACAGGTACCCGGAGTGCTCGTACAAATTTTCACTTCCGCCAGCAAAGCATGAGAATTCCAGTTGCTCCAAATGTTCAACATCACTTGGCATTGTCAGTGTTTTTCATTTTAGCCATTGTGATGGATATGTGTATTAGGGCTTTCCAGAGAATCAGAGCCAATAAAGATGTGGATGTGTGTGTGTGGGGGGGGGTGTAAAGAGAGAGAGAGGTTTTAAGGAATTGGCTTACATAAATATGGAGGCTGCCAAGTCCAAAATCTTCAGGATAGGCCAGCAGGCTGGAGACCCAGGGAAGAGATGGTGCTGCAGTTCAAGTCTGAAGACCATCTGCTGGCAGAACTTCCCCTTCTTCAAGAGAGGTCATTCTTTTTCTATTAAGTCCTTCAAGTGATTGATTGGATGGAGGTCCAACCATACTATGGAGGGAAATCTGCTGTATTCAAAGTCTACCCATCTAAATGTTAAGATCATCAAAAAATACCTTCACAGAAGCATCTACAGTAATGTTTAACCAAACATCTGGGTACTGTGGCCAAGGCAACTTGACACATAAAATTAACCGACACAGTGTGGTATTGCTTTCTTGTAATTTGCATTTCCCTGATGACTTAGGAAGTTGGGCTCATTGGCTATTTGGATATCATCTTTTGTGTTTAAATCTCTGGTCTAGGGGCGCTTGGGTGGCTCAGTCAGTTAAACGTCTGCCTTTGGCTCAGGTCATGGTCCTGGGGTCCTGGGATCTATCCCCACCTTGGGCTCCCTGCTCAGTGGGGAGTTTGCTTTTCCCTCTCCCTCCACTCCTCTCCCCCACTCTGCTCTCTCGCTCGCTCGCTTGCTCTCTCTCAAGTAACAAAATAAAATATTTTTAAAAATTTTTAAAAATAAATCTCTTGTCTATTTCTATATGGGGTTTTCATTGTGTTCTCAATCATTATGAGGAGTTTTTATATATTCTGTATATTAGCTATTTGTTAGCTGTATGTATTACAAATTCTTTCCTCATCTGACTCACCTTTTATTCTATGAACTCTTAAAAGTTTTTTAATGTTAAAGTAGTCCAATATATCAATATTTTTTTTTAGAATTATACTTAATGCACTTGGTTTAATAAATCTTTACATATTCCAGGATATTCTCCTCTGTTATCTTCTAGAAGCGTTATTGTTTTATCTTCACATTTAAATATTCAATCCACCTGGAATTGATTTTATGAATAGTATGATGTAGAGAGTCAAGATTAATTATTTGTTTATATGGATTTCCAGTCCACTTTGGCTAAAACCTCCAATATAAGGTGAATACAAATGATGATAGTGAATATCCTTGTCTTATTTCCGATCTCAAATCATAGTTTCGGTGTTTTATTATTAAGTATAGTATTTGCTGTAAATTTGTTTTTTTATCATGAAATTTATCAGATTAAGGAAATTCCCTTCTATTTTGAGTTTAGTTTGGTGTTAAATTTTATCCAATACTTTGGCTATAATCTATTGAGATTATTATGTAATTTTACTCCCTTATTCTGTAAATGTGATGAATTGATCGAATTCTAATGTTAAACCAACCCTCTGTCTGGGATAAATCCTACTTTCTTGTAACATATTATCATACTATATGATTGCTATACCTTTAAATTTGATTTTTTACAATGTTTTCTTTAGACTTTTCACTTCTATGTTCATGAGAGAGAATGGCTTACAACTTCTTATGTATTTGGTAGAATTTATTGATGAAGACATCTGGGCATGGAGTTTTCTTCATGAGAAGGTCTTTAATAATTATAGGATTATTCAGATTTTCTATTTCTTTTTGGGTCAGTTTAGTAAACTGTGTTTTTCTAGGATTTGTCCATTCTTCCTGTCATTTAAAACTCAGTAGCAAAAATTGTTCAAATATTCCTACACTATCTTCTTAATGTCTCTAGGAGCACTGGGATATCCCCTTTTCATTCCTGATATTGATAACTTATGTACTCTTTTTATCTGATTTATCAACAGTACGTTATCAATTTTATTAATCTGTTCAAAGAATCAACTTTTGACTTTGTCAATTCCCTCTATTGTTCCCTAATTCTTTTTATAACACCCTGAGATGGATATTTAAATCATTGATGTTGAGACTTTTTTTTCTAATGCAGGCACGTAAAGCTATACATTTTCCTCTGAGCATAGCTTTAGTTGTATGCCACAAGTTTTGTATGTCATATTTTCATTATTCAAGATATCTTAATTGTAATATTTGAGGTAGGGATGTGGGTAAGTATATTGTTTCATTTCCAAACATTTGGGAGCTTTTCAATTTTTTTTGTTATTTATTTTTAGCTTAATTCCATAGTGGTCAGTGACGATACTCTGAATGATTTCAGTCCTTTGAAATTTTCTGAGACTTGCATTAGAATGCAGCATGTGGTCTACTTTTGGGAACTAACTGTGTGCAATTGAAAAGTATGTGTATTCTGTAGTTGTTGGGTCTAGTGTTCTATATATGCCAATTTGGTCAAATTTGTGAAGTGCCTTATCTAATAGGTTTCTTAATCAACGTATCCTGTTGATTTCTTTTTATCTATTTTGTACTATCAGCTAAATTAGGTCAGACTGTTCTATCAGTTACTGGCAGAGGTATGCTGAAAATCATCCTCTATAGCTCTGGATTTTTTGTTTATTCTTTTTGTTCTATCAATATTTGCTTTAACTGTTATTAGATGCCTACACATTTAGAATTGTTATATCTTCTGGTAATTTGACCCTATTTTATTTTTATGAAGAGTTTCTCTTTATTCTCTTTATCTCTAATGATGCTTCTTATCATATATTCTAGTGGTTAGTGTTTCATGGTCTTTTTCATTATTTTACTTTCAACCTTTCTTCATTCTTGAGTTTATAATGTCTGTTGTAAGCAGCATATAGATTATTTTGGTAATTCTACAGTGTATTTTAAACATCATGAGACATTAATATTATTACTGTTTTAAACAGTCAATATTCATTTTGATTTACTGATTTTTGATATATTTACCCTCTCCATTGTGTTTTTATCCATTCATACATATCCATTTTTCCAAATGGGATTATCTTCCCTCTACCTATAGGACAACCTTTACATTTTACATTAGTGTGGTTGTACTGGTGATGAATTCACTTAGTATTTGTTTATCTGATATGTCTTTTTGTAACGATTTTTAAAGAACGTTTTTGGTGGGAATCAAATTCAAGGCTGCCAGCTATTTTCTTTTAGCACTTTGAAGAAATTCTATTGTTTTACAATTTCTATTTCTTTTGAGAAGTCAACTGTCAGTCATATTACTGCCCCTCTAAAAGTAATGCATCTTCTCCCTCTGTTCTTCAGATTTTATTTTTGTCTTCACTTTTCAGCAGTTTTATCGTGAAATGACTCAGTATAATGGTCTTTGCATCTATCCTGTTTGGGCTGCATAGTGTTTCTTGAATGTGTACTTTGATCTCATTTATGAGTTTTATTTAATTCTAGGTTATTGTTTTTCCACGATTGCTTCTGCTAAATTCTTTCCCTTTTTTCCTGAGACCCCACTACACATGTTAAATCTTTTACCCTGCTCCGTATATCCGTTTTGCTCTTTTCTGTGGTTTCTGTCCTTGTTTCTCTCGATGCTTCTGTCTGGTTATTTTCTACTCATCTGTAGACCAGTCCACTAACCCTCCTTTCAGTACTATCTAATCTGCTGTCCTCAGGTGTCCCACCTTAAAGTCTAGAGCATTTACTAGGGCCTCCTTGGGTGTCCCTGAACACTAGGCTGCCACTCATAAACTGGGCAACCTCTGGTGGGGGAAAGCTATGGTGTAGAGTCACTTTGGTGCTTTTCTTGTCCTTGGAATCTTGACCCCTCGAGGTCCTCTCACCTCAGCCCAAGCTCTCCAATCCTTTTGGACAGATTTATTTTTCCTCTTTAATCCAGTGTTTGATGATTTTCTTGGCAGGAGAGACAATAGATCTGACACAAACTAGTGCCCTCTGGGGCAGATGCCGGGAACGGAGAAGACCAAGGCTACTGTACCTCATGAGCGTTTTTTGGCCTACCCACATGGAACAAACACAGATTTCACTCTCACTGCCCCTGTCCCCTGGGGCCCACCCAGTGCTCTACGAGTAGTCAGGGGGGGATGGCCCCTGACGGGACAACCAGTGGATGTCAGGAGAGCCTGGCAGATAAAAGGAGTTCACAAAGCCAGCACCTTCTCAGGGTTCAGATCTCAGCCCAAAGGACCCTCCTGAGAGCAGCCACCCTGGGTCTCTCTCTCCCTGCCCCCAGTCTCTTTCTGCATGGAAGTCTGGAAGTATCTAATTTAGTGGCTTACTCCTTGATTATCACACCACAACCCCTATAATTGCTACATGAAAGCAAGGGCTTTGACCCTTTTGTTCCCACAACATGTCCCCAGGCACTTAACACAGTGCCTGACACACACAAGCATTCCAGACTCATGTGCTGTACCTATGAAGAAAGAAGTAAATGACTAGACACATTAGAAAAAAGCCAAGAACAGAAGGAAGTTGCTCAGCTAACATCATCCACCAGGTGGCAGTCACGGCTCCCATATAAAAAAGAGTCTCCCTTTTTTTTCCCCACCCTTTAAAAAAGAGACAACTCAATTTTTATTTTTACCAAGAGTTAGTAGCCTGAATTCAAACCACGACTCTTTCATTTGAGCTTTTTGAAAATAACACTTGGGGAAAATGCATTTCCAATCCCTATGCCCTGTGGGGTGAGTGGCCCTGGCTGCTGGTGTGTTGGGGGGGGGGGGGCGTGCTCAGGTAGCGCACTGCATAGAAAGACCAGGAACAATTGTATAAGATGTCATCTCAGCCCACAAAAGAGATGATTTGCTGCTCCCTCCCTCACCCCTCATCAAACAGCTGCAGGAGCTGAGAGAAAAACCAACGGATGCATATTCCTAGTCATGAATTTCATTTGGCCAGCTGTAGGCATTGGGACATATGGTTCCCCAAGGAGACAGCCACAGATGACTGTCGGAAAAGGGCCTTCCCACCTCATCTGTGTCTGAAATGCTCTTCCTTCGCTCTCCCCTGGTTCTGACAAGTCCTTCCTGCAGCTTCCACCATGTTCCTGGGAGTATAAAGGGTGGGGGACCTGGAATGGTCCCTGCTGCTAAGCCAGCCCCAACTTTCAAAATGCTAAGCCCAGGGCTTCTTGAGAAAGAAAGGGGCCCAGGCCAATTCCATTTCAGGGGGAAGGAAGCATGAGGGAAAGCACATTTTTTAACATGAAGAAATTCTGATACATTTAAAAATGCTTATTTAAACAAAGTTTTAACTCCCGAAATACAATGTAACAGAATTATGTGTTTCTCAGAAACTATAGGTATTCCTTTTTAAGACTGGATTCTTTATGTGTTACAGGCAGAGGATGTGGTAACGGTACCCAAGCATAAATGTGTATGATGGTTCTATTCTCACACCTGTCAGCGGATCTCTATGGCCATTGTTTAACCTCAAGATAATGTCGACTGACTCCATTTTTTGGCCCTTTGTGAATGAGAGAACCTTGGGCCCCAGGGGACCTAGCTCAACACCTGAGTTTGTTATGATTGAATGGATGGGAGGACCCTGCCCTGTGGGGAATGCAGAGAAACTTCTCTAGACGTGGTCCCAGGGAAACTGAGCATTCCTTCCCTCCCCTGCTGCCTCCCCTCCACCAACTCAACACACTCTCTCACACATACACATGTGTGCACACACGCCTCGGCCCCTGGTTATTAAGCCCATCTCTAAGATTAATTAAATTGTCTGTGTCACCCATCTATCTCATCTTCCTTCCATACAACCCCTCCGAATTAAAATAAATGCTTAATCAGAATTAGATCCTGCTCAGGGTGTCTCAGTGCCACTCATTACTTGTTAAAGCGGGATGTCTCATGCCCTTTCAAACAAGCAAAGAATTTCAATGAGACCTCTGAGGATAGGGAGGGGAATGGGGTAAAAATTTCCCTTTGCAAACGATATCCTCCTTTCGAAGCTTCCGTGTGTCTAGATAGAATTAGCACTGCCTTGTTTCCTCCTGGTTCCACGACGGTTTTACTTTTGCCGAAGTGTTCCAAGGGAGTACCCTGTAGTACTACAGGGTAAATTGTGTTTCCTCCAAAAATAGCACAGCAGGTGGCATTTACCAAAACCCAAGTCATTCTCCTGTATCTGTCCCTCCAACCTGTAGCCCTAACATGCCCACCTCTCCCTGTTCTGCTATCACGCTGGCCCACGCTACCAAAATCCACTGTCCTCACCCCCAAACACTCTGCGATCCCTCCTAAATTGTTCTTCTGCTCCCACTCTTGCTCCGCTACAGCCTCTTCTCCATGCCATCACCAGAGTGATCCTAAATCAGTTCCCGTCCTTCCCCTGCAGCTACTCTCCAGCGGCTCTCCATCTAATTTAAAATAAAACCCAAAACCTCTACCGTGGCTAATAGTCCTCTGCCTTCTCTGGCCCTTTGACCTCTCCGAGCTCATGTCATGACCTCTTCCTCTTGTCGCTGTGTCCAGCTGCACTGCTCGTCCTTTCCCAAATATGCCAAGCTTGGTCCTGCCTCGGGACTCCTGCATGGGCTGTTCCCTCTGCCCAACGTACTTTTCCCTCAGATTTCACCATGGCTTGTTTTTCTCATTACTCAGGTCTTGGCTTAAATCTCACCTGTCAGAAATGCCTAAACCTCCAATTAAAGTAGCCCCACTTCTAGTCTCGCCAAATTATCCAGTTTTATTTTCCTCATAACACTCAGAACATTTTCTTATGTATGTGTTTTCTTGTTGATTATCTGATATCCCCTTCCGAATGTAAATGCCAACAGGACAGAGACTTCGATGACTTTGCCCACACAATATCCCCAGAGCCTAGAACAGTACAAACACTTGGATGAATGATTGAATGAACAAGGAAACCCCTCGATGTAATTCTCCTTTGCAGATTTCCACCTTTGGCTAACAGAGAGCAAGTTCACAATTCAGATGAGTGGTTCTGTGCATCACAAGAATGTGTTATCTTTGTCAGGGGCTATCTCCTGAGAATCTCCCGGCAACTCCCTATGTTGAGAATGGGCATCACATTTCACCAGGGCTCAAAAGCTGAAATGACTCACCCAAATCACAAACACACACACACACACACACACACACACACACACACACTTACTTGAGGTCTCAAATCCAGGTCATTGTTTCCAGGATGTTAATGCCAGGAGGACAGAAACTTTACCTGTCCTGTCCCCACAGTATCCTCAGGATAAATAATGTGCAGATATTTGCTGGAGAAATGAGTGGATAAATGAATGAGCAAACTCCTGGATAGAAATCTCGCTCTGGAACTAAGGCACATTCTAAATAACAAGATTCCAGCCTCTCATCCTATCTGGCTGGTCTGCTCTGGCATCAGGAGGATGTTCCTCCCCTCCCGGCCCCTGGGTCCTGGGTTCCAGCAGCTTCCAGCTCAGGAGGTGCACCCACAACCCAGCTCTCCCAGTCACTACGTTCACCCTGTCCTTGGTATTCCAAGGTTTAAAAATCCAAGGCTTCCTCGGGGACTGAGTTCTTGCTTCTCCGTGTGGTCTGAGAAGCAGCAGCGGTGGGTTCACCTGAGAACTTGTTAGAAAGGCAGAGTCTCAGGCCCCCAGCAGTGCTGAATCAGAACCTGCATTGGAACAATATCCCCAGGTGAACTTGGTGCCCATGAGCACTGCGGGGCTCTGAGCTACCTTTATCTGGCATTCCGATCTCTATTTTACTTGTGAAATACCTGAGCCTTGGGGCCCCGTTAGCTGTCAGGCCCCCCCTTCTGAGGCACAGATCCTTTAGTGGCTGTTTTGAGAGCAGGTCTAGGAAAGAGAACTAATGTCCGGATCCTGTGAGTCACTCGTCCAGTAAACATTTATTAAGCACTTATTATGTGCAAGGCACATGACTGGTCCTGAGGACACAAATATGCCTAAGACAATATTTATCTCACCCGCCCAGAAAAACCAGGTAAACAAATTATATATAATGCTAATTACACATTGTAAGAAGTACTAGTCAGAGGAGTGCTTCTGATGACACAGTGTGTTGGGGGGATGGCGGGGTGCTTTAGAAAGAATGACCCAGGAAGTTATTCTCAGAGGTGATGTCTGAGCTAAGTCCTGCAGGGCCAAAGGGGAGTTGAGCTGAAGTCTGAAAGTCAGGGAGACAGGGCAGCGGGGTGGGAGAGAATTTCCCCCTGAGGAAACAACCAGGGTGGAGGTGGGGGTGGGGAGAAGACCCTGCCCCAGGGGAGGGGCCTTGCATCAGAGGAATGGATTGAGGACCACAGTGTGGCTAGAGTGCCCAGTGGAGAGGAGCTGGGGATGGAGGCCGGGGCCAGAGGCCACAGGGCCTACGGACTTGAGAAAACAGATGCAGATTTATCTCCAGGGCTGTGGGATGCCATTGGAGGGTTTGGCAAAGCCAGATTTGTGTTCCACTCCAGCTAAGGAGTGGCAGGAGGAGAAGGCACGGCACTGTGGGGGGTGGGGGGGATGGAGGAGTGGCAACAGGGCATTCCCCTGACTTGGTTCTCACCCCAGTCCTGGGAGGTGGGTATCACTGTCCCCTCTGTACAGAGACAGTGAGTATACTATCTCAGGGAGACAGAGGAGGGGACGTCCCCAAGGTAGTTGTGGCCCGCAATGGCCAGATCTGGGACAACAAAGGTGATGATGACAGTCTTGAATGTGTATTGGGTAAGTTTTTTTTTTTTTTTTTTTTAAAGATTTATTTAATTGACAGAGAGAGACACAGCGAGATCAGGAACATAAGCAGGGGAGTGGGAGAGGGAGAGGCAGACTTCCCGCCGAGCAGGGAGCCCGATGCTGCGGGGCTCGATCCCAGGACCCTGGGACCATGACCCGAGCCGAAGGCAGACGCCCAACGGCTGAGCCGCCCAGGTGCCCCAGGGTAAGTCCTTTTTTGTCCGATTGTCTCATTGAAGCCTTACCTCAACCCGATGATGGAGATATTATTTTCCGCCCCTTCTCACTGGTGAGACAACCAATATTCAGAGGTTACCTAACGTGGCCAAATTCACTCGCCCAGAGGTGGCAATGGGACAGAAATCCTGGGGTCTCACCCCAGAACTATGTCCCTAACCCCAGGGACCCCTGACTTCAAAATCCAAGTCACCTCTACTACCTCACGCCATGCCTGGGTCCACCTTTGCCTACGTTTTGCCATTTATAAAGGCAGAAGGGAAATAACCGAGAAACTAAAAATTGGATTTCCTCGAAGGCAGTATAACTGAATTGTCAGCTGACAGACTCCAGGCCGAATCTCTAGCTCCTACCTTTCTCTTCCTGCTTCTTTCCCTAAAGAGAAAGAATCTCGGCTCATGGGCAGCTCTCCAGAGCTGAAAGTCACCAGGGCACAGTCCCTGGGAGTTTGTGTTCACATTGGCAGCCCGGACTCCGGGCCCTCCGCTGCAGTGTATGGTTTCCCCCCGTGGGAGGAATCCCCTTCCCAACGTGCGAAGGAGACAGCAAGAACAGGGCGCAGCCAGGGCAGGCACTTGGCCTGGAGCCTCCACACTTTCTCCATCACCATGGCAACTCTGGCAGGCTGGATGGGGCAGAACCCAGAGAAGACGCGGAAGGGAAATGATGGAGGATGGCGGCGGCAGAGGGCTCCTGCCTGCCACACACACAGTCACCCTGCCACCCCCTCCTGCCTCCAAGCCAGCCCAGGGACCGCACCGGCACTTTGTACATATAATAACAGCAACAAGAATCATTAGGATGCTAATAGTAATAGTTAACATACACCCAGGGCACTAACTGCTGTCAGAAACAGATTAAGACATGCACAGACCCCACTTTGGAAGGTCATGGAGCTGTGCTCTCCATATTAACTCAAAGGGGAAAGTACTATAAAAGAAGTATAATGAAAGCCAAGGAAGATTCCGATTTTCTGCCATCATGGGCGACTACTGCCGTCATTGCAAAAATGTCCTCATTCTGGAAGAGAGAGATGGTGTGGAAGGCTGTGGCCCCAGCTGCTGGCTCTGTGTGTGGAGGGAGGTGCTACTGACTTCTGACAGCAAGCTGCATTTGATTAACTGAGTTCCACTCCCCTTCTCCTCCTGTCCATCCCATTCCCCCTACTGTCCACCCTCACCCTCCCTCGTTCCCCCGACCCAGGGACATCCCTCAGGGAGGGCTGCTGATTCTGACTTAAGTAGGACACCTTAGGGGACCAAATCAGCGTCCCCATTTGTATCTCTTCCAATTTTAGAATGTAGTGTTTGGTCTTTGTTAGATTTGAATTCTTCGGGTGGCAAAGAAAAAGGAAGTTGCTGATGACTGTATTTGGCTGTGGCCTTAATGTCTCCCTCAGAAGGGCGTTTTGCTGCAAATCTATGTTCAAACATTCTAAGTTGGTTCTTCTAGGCTCTACAGCATCACATCTGTTCAGGAACAGCTGTTCAGGCTGCAGCAATGATCAAAGCTCTGCATTCCAGAGTTCCAGTGCTCTAAAAATGGCAAACACTTCTTTTTCTTTTTAAATATATATATATATATAAAATCAGGAAATATATATAAATATATATTCTCTGCAAAAATCTATTTTAATAATTCTGACATCTCAGTCCAAAAGCAAAATATTCAAGTGCTGTTTTAAAATTCACCAGGAAAATTCATCAGTATGAAAGCCTCTCCCTGCTCTTTTGGATTTCAGGACTATTTTTGTGAGATTACAGAGATTTTGCAGAGTCTCAAAGAATGGGATGCGTGAGGGAAGGCTTGATTTCTATGTATAGAACATGTTCAATTATAGTTCTATATAAAGAAATAAAACACTTTCTTCTGGGGGGGATTTTCCTTGAATCTAAAAAAAGATGTATAGATATATATGTATGTAAATCTGTCAGTCTATCTGCCTACCTACCTACTTATCCACCCACCCATTCATCCATCCATACACCCACCCACCCATCTATCCATCCACCCAGCCATCCATCCGTCTAGCTAGTTAGATATCCTTTCTTGGCACCCATGTGATTCGGTTGGTTGTGCCACTCCTTAGTTCTCTCAATTTAGGAGATGATATAACTACCACAAAAATCACAGTATTGTTAAAGACATCCTCATCAGACAAAATAAAGAGAAATAACTTTTCAATGCATTTGTAAAATGGTATCCTTTCAGTATAACTCCTCTTCGGCTGGTTGGAAACTCAAAAGGGGCAAGGTGAAACAGGACCTAGTATCTGTGTGCCTGGGTTTGAATCCTGGCTTTGCAGATTAGTTAACCTTTCGGAACATTAGCCACCTGAAAGTGACCACACTAACAGTACCTATCGCATCAAGTTGTGGGACGTTGAAAAGAGGAAACACCTCTCGAGAGCAAGATGCCTGGCACTTGGCAAGCACGGCATCCATGCCAGTTGTCGTTGTAATTATTGTTGTTCTTCTCCCTCCCAGAACTGCTTGTAGTTCTGGGATTTGGGGGTTTGTAGTACTACAGAAAACGGTCCTTTTTATTTGTTTCCTGCCCCAGACTGATCTTTCACTGGTGGTCAAAGAGAAAAGATATGCATTAAGAAGTTCTTCAAAGTGAATAGAAATGACACTTCAACTCCCTTGCCCCATCTCCTGGAATGAACGGTACACCAAGTCTGGCCACTGAACCACAGACACACACTTAAGGGAAGCCAGTAGCCAGACAAGAACCATAGAGGTAGCCAGAGCCATCCAGGCCTGATGACAGGAGAGCTTCCAGCTGGCCTTCTTACCTGGTTTCCACTACCCAACTCCATGACCTTGAGTGAATCCCTCAAGCAAGAGCCAATTCTTTGGGGGCAAGTAGCCTCATGTTAGGACTCACAATCAAAACTCCCATTCTCTCCTGCAACTTTTGTTTCATCTTCCTGTCTCTATACTTTCAAACATGACACCTAGCACACAGATTCGTTTTTTAAGAATGAAGCTTCTGTTTGGGGGCGCCTGGGTGGCTCAGTCGTTAAGCGTCTGCCTTTGGCTGGGGTCATGATCCCAGGGTCCTGGGGTTGGGCCCCACATCGGGCTCCCTGCTCGGCAGGAAGCCTGCTTCTCCCTCTCCCACTCCCCCTGCTTGTGTTCCTGCTCTTGCTGTGTCTCTGTCAAATAAATAAAATCTGGAAAAAAAAAAAGAACGAAGCTTTTTTTTTTTTAAGATTTTATTTATTTGACAGAGAGAGACACAGTGAGAGAGGGAACACAAGCGGGGGGGGGGGTGGAGAGGGAGAAGCAGGCTTTCTGCCAAGCAGGAACCCCGATGCGGGGCCTGACCCCAGGACCCTGGGATGGTGACCTGAGCCGAAGGCAGACACTTAACGACTGAGCCACCCAGGCGCCCCTGAAGCTTCGGTTTTAAAAGCAAATGCAAGGGGCGCCTGGGTGGCTCAGTCAGTTAAGCATCTGCCTTCGGCTCTGGTCACGATCTCAGGATCCTGGGATGGAGCCCTGGCTCAGGCTCCCTGCTCAGTGGGGAGTCTGCTTCTCCCTCTCCCTCTGCCCCTCCTTCTGCCCCTCCCCCTGCTCGGTGTGCTCTCTCGCTCTCTCTTTTTCTCAAAAAAAAAAAAAAAAAAGCAAATACCAACTGAAAAAAATATCCTGTCCACTGTTATTCCCCTGGCAGTGAGGTTTATAGGGAAAAAATGTGGGATTTGGTAGATGGGGATTGAATCCAACCTTTACCACATACTGGCTGTGTAACCTTGTAAGTCACCCAACTTTTCCTGGAGATAGTTCTGTGTTCTGTTCAGTACCTCCCATGGGTGCTAACTATGTTAATGTATGTAAGTGCCTGACCTACCAAGGTGGTCAGCAATTAGTGGTTTTGCTCTTTCAGAACCACTCCATCATTGCTGAGTTAGGAAAGCTGAGTCCCCTGATAGACGAGCCCATTCCACACCCCCACCCCCCACTCCCCACTCCCCACCCTTGTGGCAGATCTTTGAAATCAAATCTTCAACCAGCAATTAAACACACAAGGGCTGCTTCACTTTTCCCTCAACCATGAGAGGTGAATGATGCCTCTTTTCATTCAAATAAGGAGGCTCAGGTCTGTAGTGGACCCTGCCTAAAACCTTTTATGAAGTTTTGCAGATTTTTATTACCACCAGTTCTCATCCTGGGTAACTCATTTCAGAACAAATTTTAAATGCCTTGTGTTGCCCTTAGTGGGTTCTGCAGCGGGGTGGGCGTGGGAGGGTCGCTCCTGGGTCTATTTGGTTCTTTTCTCTTTTGGTGTTGGAGGGGGGTGAGAGATGAGTTGAAAATAATCTCTTTAAAATGGTGACATTTGCTTAATGACATTGACATTTTTATGGTATCAAAGCCCTGCTTACTGAAATAGAACTCCAATGAAAAGGATAAAGAAAGCTCAAGCTTAGCTTTTGGCATTTGTATTCACTGATTCACCACCCTCCACCCCCCATCTACCCACCAGCGGTTTTTCTCTGACACTTGATCAGATTATACCCAATAGAAAACACTGGTGGCTTGCGCATGCAGTGCATTTGGACGCCACTGTTCATTTTTAACTTCCTTGAGACAAACTGTACTTTTCCACCTCTGGTCACCACACTGAATCACAGTATGACACTTTTTCCAGCCAGTCAACAATGACACCCAATTTGACTAGAAAAAGATTCGAACTTAAAATATCCCGACAAGATTCAGGCATGCCAAAACAAAATGTTCTTTAGTAAGAGAGACTGCATTGGTACTGCTGAAGAGTTCATAGTAGGGCACAAATGCTCATTTTCTGAATTCTTAGAATTTATTCAAAGCCTGCGGTCCCTATTCTCAGAGCATCGGCAGGGGTGCAGGGGGACATTTGCAAGGGAAAATTTTCCAAGGAGAGAAATGATATAAATGATCAGAAAGATAGCATGTCATGAAGGGCAGATTCAAACAAGCAGCTTGTCTGAAGTAGTACCTGGGATGGCCCTCACGAGAAGTAAGGGCTGATCTGAGCCAGGGAGTGGCATAATCAAAATCGCTTTACAAGGTGATGGTTCATTTTGCAAAGCAATTTCTCTCTTTTGGAACTGGGAGTAGAGGGAGGGGAATTAAGGAGCTGAACTGGAAATGGTGCAGGGGTTAGAAGCAAGGCAACCACGTCAAAACCCCATAAAGTTAAATGTGGACAAGGACAACAGCCCTGGGTATGACTAGGGAGGGACAGGACCAAGAGCCCTTGCAGAACAAAAAAAAACAAAGTGAGATTCTTTGACTTCCTGATACCAGTAAACATACCAACATGTACAGCAATGTATCACAAGTATGTCCCGTGGGGCTCCCATGTTATCTGTAATCAGAGACTATAGGCAAAGTAATTTGGTGGTGGGGGGAGAGACACTTTAAACAAAGAAAGAGAGATTTCTTCACTGTACAACTTCTCAAAGCCTTAACAAGCTAGCTGCATATTTTGATTTTCTACGAAACAGGGTACCTTATTTTCTAGGCTTATTTAATGACAGGGGATCGAGTCCCACATGGGGCTCCCTGCTCAGCGGGGAGTCTGCTTCTCCCTCTGCCCTAAAGTTTTATTTATTAAACAAAACTTTAAATTTTTTTTGCTGTTTCTTGTAGAGAGGATTACCTTAGTGATCTGAAGATCACAATTTGTCAAATAAATATTAAGAGTTTATCATTCCGTCATTACATACTTCAGAAAAAGAATTACGCTTTGAATATTTTTATTTCATTGACATCTTCACAATTCTTTAATTTTTAAAATCAGGAATTTACTTCCCCCATGACTTCTGACCAGACATTAGGGAGTATTTATCAAACTTAAAAAAAAAAAAATTCCTAAAAAGATTATTTTCCTTTTGAACTGGATATGAATACAAAACCATTACCAAAAGAGGTTAGGAGATAACTTAGTTGTTAATAGTGGTTAAGAATGGGGTAGAGAACTTTCCTTTTTGGGTGAGTTTGGGTGAACTACCAGTGAATAAGGAAACACAGCCTAGATGGCCTCTCACACCCTTTTCAGATTCACTGTTCTGTGATTTAAAACACCGAAGTACTGCACCTACATATTATTTCAAGATTCAGTTGTTACATCAAGATTATTTCAAGATTTAGTTGTTACATCACTTGTAGTTGATATGCCTAAAATAAATAGTCCTAAAATAAAGAAACACAATCTACTCATGTTTGTTTTTTTTTCTCTTCAAGTGCCTAAACCAACCCAGAATGCCAAGGGATGTTGTAGAAGGTGGCAATCAAACGCCACCCACATCTCCAATGTCCCCGGGGCTTACTTAGGGACCCTTCACTGAACTCTGAACAGGAGTTTTAGCTACTGTCAGCCAAAGCTTCTGTGACCCGGTATTCCTGGGAGAGCCCATGTGCTGCTGGTTCAGCCCCTCAGGCGCCCCCTACAGTTCATAGAGCTGCATATTGGGGGGAAAAAATTTAGAAGCAAAAGACCTCTACAATCCATTTGTCTCAGGACGAGAATTGCTTCTTCTAGTCTTAAGAATACTGTACTCTGGGCACCTGGGTGGCTCAGTCGTTAAGCGTCTGCCTTCGGCTCAGGTCATGATCCCAGGGTCCTGGGATCGAGTCCCACATCGGGCTCCCTGCTCAGTGGGAAGCCTGCTTCTCCCTCTCCCACTCCCCCTGCTTGTGTTCCTGCTCTCGCTATGTCTCTCTCTGTCAAATAAATAAATAAAAAACTTAAAAAAAAAAAAAAAAGAATACTGTACTCAAGGTGAGAAAGAACAGAAATCAAATCTGACAAAACAGAATATCCTCCGGGTCATACTTTATGTCATAATAAAGCGTTAAGTTAAAAGTTTGAAAATGCAGTTTAAAATGTAAATACTAATACATCACAGTACTCGGTAGTCCCCACAATTAATGGGCCAAATCAAAGACGGTACTTTCAATTCACATGCTATAGAGATTATTATCCCTGAGGCCATATCCTATGATGTTAGGATCTCGGGAGGAACTGGGGGTTGAAAGTTAAGACTTGTTGACCGTGATCCTCTTGCACGGCGGCCAAAAATCAAGGTTCTTCATTAGCAAAGACCACAAACTAAACTTCCCAGGTAGTGACCTTCTCTATGAAGACACATGTTCCCCTACTTTTGTTGGACATTTGGCCTTAAGCAGGTGACTTGGCCTTAAGCTCGGATCCTGACTGAGGCCTCAACACACATACTGAAGGCAAAGAGAAAAAGAAAAAAGGACTGTGCAGGACAGTATGTGAACAAATAGTGCAGATCAAAGACCACAACCCACCGATACTCATAAACTTACATAAGCAATACACACTTGCCACTAGCACTTATATGACTGGACATCTTTTCATATCAGTTTGTTCTGCGTTGGCCCGAGAGTACATACCTAATATTTTTTTAATGATACATTCCTAATCATGGAAGCATAATCTACTTATGTTCACAATAAATAAGTATATTAAAAGAAAGCTGAGTTAAAAGTTTTATTCATTCAACATCTCACATTACAAATATTTAAAAATTATATGCATACTGGTATAAATAGTCATTTGCAAACTATTTAATAACATTAATTTTCCACTAGCACTTCAACAAATGAACTCTTTTAAAAAAGGAACTGTGTTATATAACTTAAGAGTAGAACATACAAAAATAGGAACTTAACGTGAAAATGACTTTAATAAAAAATGAATTACCCTTATTTAAAATGCTATAATAAATACTACAACCTCCCCATACACAGTAAAAACTATATGGAAATTCAGCCAAGTAGTACAATTAACTGACATACTTAAATAACTTTTCCTTCTGATAATATGAGCAATACACTGGAAAAAAAAAACATTAGGGATTAGTAAAAACTAGACACCCACTTGCTAAAAGTTTCACTTCCAAAAAATATAACAAAAATCTGATGAAAATTATAAAAACTAATTATACTTTAAATTTTAAAAATATAAAAAATAAAACAGTTGAATACAATATTGTCCCAATTCTTACAATGCTATCAATCACAGTAGCTTTAAAATAAGATAATAAAATAAAGCAAATGACCAAAACCTCTTTTATTCCATTTTTAAAAATAATCTCAAATTTACATTAGTAGAAAGATTGATTTCTGATTCTTTTCTTTAGAAACACCAGCAAGAAAGAGGATTACTCTTAACAGTAGAAAATGACATTTTTAAATGTCTGCAATTAAAAACAAAGAATTACACTGCAAAGATCTTTCAAAAGTTTGAAATAAGTATTGCACATAACTTGAAGTTAACTTGCCACAATTCATCACATTCAAGTTTTAAATCACCTTTTAACAGAAGATTCAACTCTTCAAAACAAAAGGGGTGAATTATCAAGTCTTTCCAACAGCACTCTCATAAAATGCTAAATTCATTCACTGCAAGTTTTATTTTGCATTCTGCAGAGGTCTGTGTATGGAGAAGTATATATATTATACCAAAGCGTGGGGACCAAAGGGGAAGGGAGAGGGTTCCTTTACATAGAAAATAATCAGAAACACTTTATTTTACATTGCAAAAATAACCATGTAATTACTCTGTAACTACATTGTAAGTACATGGCCAGTGCCATGCTAGTGCGCTAGAACTACATGCTTGGTAAATTGAAGTGATACCCTAAAATCTGTAAACTAATTACATGTTAATTATGTTTTGAGTTACACGGTAACTCCCAACTACAATCCCATGTAATCTGAAGGACATGTAATCAATAAAGTTCAGAGTAATAGATAATAATTGTTTATGCCCTGTAAATTGAAGTGTAACCAAATAATCTGTAAACACGCTTGTCACACAATCACAAGTAAGTATTAGTAGAATAACAATTTCTTACATTAGTCATGCATACTAACATTACACACCTGTCCCACGGCAGGCTATTTTTTTTTCTTTATATATAATTAAAAGAGCAGACATCTCTGAATCAAACACTTAACATCAATTTATTAATATTAAAAATGGCTAAACATTCACCAAGAATGTCTGCGTTATGAATAATTTTAAAAACTTAGTAAGAAGCTGTAGACAATTCTGTTATTTTAAATTTCTACCCTATGCTTATGCATTTAATTTTTTTTTCTTTTTAGGAACTACAGTGTCATCTGTCATTCTCATGCGAATTGTTTTCCTTAATTTGTGACTTTACATAGACTATTTCTTAAATTATAGGTGCACCAATAGCTGGTGCTGGGGAAGGATGTTTAAGCAACATGCTTTCTCTTCTCTGCAGACTCGAAAATAGCATTGCCAGTGCACAACAGCCGTAATCTAAACTGTATGCAGAGCACTGAAATGTATAAAAAGCAGAATATAAGAAAATAAAATTTATTAAAATTATTTATATTAAAAAATGAAGTATATGAAGATCTCTCAGTAATAAAAGTACAAAAAGCTACTCTTTGCAATATGAAAAATTGAGGTATTGCATAAAGAGATATCCCGTCAGTGAAAAGTGTGCCTAAAAATGTTCACTGTTGGAAAAACAAGATATACAAAAGTAGTGCATAACAAATATACATTATGTGCATGACAAAATAAGTTAGCTACAAAAACACTGTACCGAAATTCAGCAGGTCATGTACAAAGGGAAAAATTATTATTCAAAGCTAGTTCTCAAACAGTGTTATTTCTCGGTAACTCATCACACCTGTTTACTGAGTAGGACCAGCACAATAGCACACCCCAAGCCACCTACAAGCATTTAAAAGAATAAAAAGAGGCAAATGAACATTCTGATTAGAATTATGTAGTTCAGGAGAAAAGAAAAAAAAGTCCCTGACCAGCTACACAAGAGCACCCTCCATTCGCATGACTGCTTTCAGTATTTGCAGGGAATTCTTTAAAAGCAGCTCCCTTTCTATGTTTGACCATTAGACAGCATATGCCTCCATTTTGACCTTTGGAACTGAACAGGTATATAGTTCATTAAAGCCTGTATTAAAAATAAAGGCCTGCTTTTCCTAGCGCTAATCAGTAGGGGTCATCAGCCAGGTGGTTCCACCTTAGTGCCGGGGCAAGTCTTTGGTTTTGAAGGATCCAAGATGGTACTGTTAGGTAGCACAACTAGCAAGATTGCCGTTAGATTTTTTTTTTTTTTTTAATGTTTTGCACACTGGTAATCGTCCTTTTAATGGTGGGTAGGGCATTTGATAAGAGAATGTCAATTAAAATAAAAGTTACTTCCATGACCAGGGCTTCAAGAGACTATTTTAAATTTACTCCTGAAGCATACCGTTCAACACATAATAACGCCTTTCAAAGCTAGAATTTTATTTATAATAAAGCATGCATTACTTGATGAAGTTGGCACTTCAAACACTGACTATGTCCCATGCTAAGTTCTGAAACGGTAATGTTATTTTATCTTATAGGAAGAGTAAGATAAACATACGTACCTTTGCACAGATTTACACAGTTACTTAGTTCAACGGTGCAAAACACTTTGCAACTACTTGACTTTTTTTTTTTTTAACTTTTTTTTTTTTTCATTTTCTATGTTACAACTAAATTACAGGATACCCAAAGTAACTTTAAATCTAAAAGTAAGCCAATCAACAGCCAATTTGTATATTGGTTTTGTTTTCCAGTTTGGGCTACAATTGTACTATAACACAAAATCAAAAACGACATCCTTGAGGTATCTCTAGGTCCGTTCTGTTCGGTCTTGTTTTTGAACGTCAAAATGGAGCAAAGGCTGACACCTGATGAGTGTTCGTAAATTAGGATAGAGAGTTTATACAGAACATCAAAAATAAAATTTATACATTTGTTCTTCAGGAGAGGAAATGCTAGTTTTCCCACCAGTTGTCATTAATTCTAGCTTTGGTAGGTTTCCTGGGGCTGTGACCGGATAAGGAAGTTTAAAAAGAAGTAAGTGCACTCCCCTCAGCAGTAAATTTACCCAATTTTTACACTCTAGTTTTAAAAATGGTTGAAAAGAAAATCAACCTAGCTCTGCCTACTTAACTATTTGTTGTCTGATGCAGTTACTGGTAACTCGGAGGCGTCATGAAATTCTACTCGGCCTCTACACCCTCACAACTTTTGTTTTAATGCTGCTTCACTCTTGCTCATGCATTTGTGTTTGCTTTAACATGCTCTTTCCTGTTAATAATTGTTAACTTCCTCCACTGCTGTTAAATGAATAAAAAAGTGGGGGAGGGGAAAAAAGAGAGGCAAAAAAGAGAGAAAGGAAAAGGCAAAAGCACTTCTCTGGGGGAAAAACTGTGTCAGGACAGACTGATAGTGTTATCGGTGCGTGGTTAATTTTAATAAAAGTATTCTTATATATTATTAACAATAATTTAATTAAAAACCCAAAATACTCTGTTGTTTCATTTCTCTTTTAATATTTCTCTTTCTCCTCTAAGAAAATGTTACAGGAAGTTTGGATCCTCTCGGTCTCCAGCAAAACAAGAGGACAAAACTTCCATGCAACACGATGGCAATACGAAAAAGGAGTTCTTACATATTGTTTTCAGTGACACAAGAATCTACAAAACGCCTATATTATAGGTCATTCTTTTCATTAGACTATTGTTAAGTTACGGGCTGCTACAAAAGGACATGCCAGCGTGAAGAGGTTGAGGAAGGGGTCAGAATTAACAGAAGAGTGCACTTATTCTGAGGCCTGAAAACGAGCGCTGTAGTTACCCTTTAGTTCCAGCGGAATGAAATATGTCGCGGACGGTCACCGCCTTCCTTCACCAGGGGCTTGTGGAATTCCCTGCCAGCACGAGAATGAATAGCAGCCCAGCAATATTCACAGTAATACTGCAGACAGGTAACATTAGCACAGAAAAATGGAGCAAATTTTCCCCCACAACGGGCCCCCTGACATTCATCACACAGCTGATCATCCAAGACATATGGCTTAACTTCCACCTGCAATTAAAAATAAAAGAAATGAGTTTACGTTTTTTAATGAGTGCCCAGGCAACTCTGACTATGGTGCGTACATTTCCATCCACTGTCTGAGTGAATCTATGCCAGGGTGCCCAAAAACAAGGGTCAATAGCTCTTTTATTGGAATTAAGATAATCCATCTTCTCAGAACCTGGTAAGGTTTTTATATCCATCGTCTTACATTTCTGTCTTATTAAAAAGCCACTTTTCAAAGGAAAATGGGATTCTACCAGAAATCAAAAAGGGAAGCCAACTGTTTAGAACATTATGAGATTAAACCCACAGGAGAGTATTTATAGGCACAAACCATCACTTTAATTAGTGGATCTGGATTTTTGTCATATGTGGAATTATAATGTAAACAAACCACCTAAGAGCTTCCCAGTTCCACAAAACAGCACTTCAATATTCACATCAGAGGGAAGATGCGTGGCTTCTGCGTCATAAGCTTCTAAGTTGTAATAAAGCCTGGGTCAGGGTTTCTATTTACAGTGTACACATCTTGGGTTATAACCACAAACTCAGAACTCTGAGAAAACAAGATTCAGCCATAGTACTCACAACCTAAAACCTTGCTTTGTTCTTTGTCAGTAAGAATGGTTGACTTCAGTCTAAAACTTCAGAGGTGAATTTATACAACTGGGTCTGTTCCAGTGTTCAATAGGCCAACCTGTCATTTGGGTCTCTCAAGCATTAAAAATAATCTGGCTATTAATTCACCAGTGAGAAAAGGGTAGGTTATTTTTACTCTTGGAGAGATTCATGGGTAAATTCCCTTATATCAGGCTATCACTACCACTGGTGCCATCTCATTCCGACAAGGAATCCTGACAAAGGTTAGCTGTGAACAAGACGAGTGACATGAAGACAGGAAGAGCAGACAAAACTAGAGCATTAGCCTTCCGGCCCTGAGGCCATTCCATAAACATCTACGGAGTGGCAAGAACCCTGGTCAAAGATCTGATCGCAGAGGAATACAAATGAAGTCTGCATTTCCAATGACTAACCTTACACCTCTTGACACCTTTGTTGGGACGAAGCGGCAAGGCAGAAGACCCTGCTTACACGGATGTAGGAATTTTTTAGTGTGAATAAAAAACAAGTGGGCTTGTTAATGTATACTGCAACTTGTCTTGCCGTCTTCCTCTGTGTTTATAATAGAATCTATACCTTTCTTTTTATAGATTCACAATATAGTATGATATCCACTATAACCTTATATTTTATACTGACACTGAAGTAGCATACACATGAAATGAAACATACGCAGTATGTGTAAACCACTATTGACTTGATAGTTTCTACATAATGAATTGAGAACAGCACAATACAATCAATCAATAAGGACTTTTTTGAGCACAATGCCTCAGAGTGTTGATAGCTAAGTCAGTCCTAATGAAAGTGCCAGTCTCCCATGAAATAAGGAGCTGACACCAGAATATAAATCAACGCATTGCTTCTTTCATCAAGAGAGTCTTTCTACAGGGAGGAAAAAAAACAAGTCAGCTGAACTAAACATTATGCTTACTAATGCAGCTGATTCACATTCTGGTGTAAATTCCTATCTCACCACAAGCTCGTAACCATTGGCTGCCGGCCATCGATACCCAGGCCACACTTTGAGTAGTACCAGTATAAGATACACTTCTATCGATCAGAACATAAACTCCTGAGGACAGGGACTTCTTGTCCTAGAGGCTAAAACATTTGTTGAATGCATGAAACGCAAAGATAAGAAATAAATCTGTGAATGCAAAGAAATAAGATGGACAACGGAACACAGAGTTTCAAATACAGTACCTTAGGAAACAGAGGAGAACACTATCTCTGAGGTTTTCTCCAGCTTTTTAACTCAGAAGCTAAACCAACAAAGAGGAATTTAAAGTGCTGAAAATAATGCTAATTACTACCTAATTTCAGGTGGTAGAATACACTACAAATAAAAAGATTATGATTTCTTCTACTTAATTTGTTACAATGAAATATTGCTAAGATATGCAGTCCTACAAGTGAATTTATTCAGTCATTTGTTACATAGTACACTGGAAAAATAGGGCTTACTGAGGTATTCATGATCAAAAAAAAAAAAGGTCAGGAGATCTCAAGGGCATTGATGTTTGTACTTGATATAATGATATTTACTGAATGACTGACTAACTGAATAAATGAATGAATAGAGGCGATAGCTTAGGAGATTAAATTGCCCCGAGTAAACTGATACAGCGTTCTGGTTAGGCTACTCAAAACACGAAGGGATAGAAAAAATTCGTAGGAATCCTTAGCTGTATTACAAAGCATACACCTAATTGGTCCTAGAGGCGTAACTGTCAGCTGCCAATTTTACTGTCATATAAAATCCCCCCATTCCAATCTTGGTAATGACACACTGAGAGGGCCATTTCTAGAACTTTCTGGAATATAATCTACGACTTACCCGTTTATCTATCTCTCCATGCTGCAGCTGAACAAAGCGGGCACTGATAGCAGCTATGTAACTCTGTTGATTAGAGAATGCAACTCGCCCAGCGCCTTTTGGGTATTTCAGCTCAGGGTCGGTATCAATCCCAGCATAGCACACACCTCCATACAGACGATCCATTATCATGGCAAGCTCCACTAAATGAGAAAGGAGCAAAGAGGGTATGTGAAATCAGGAAAATCCATCTAGTTCACCAAAGGTTTCATCTAAAGCAGTTCATCTGTATTCTGAGCTCATATCCTTATTATAATAATTACTAAATCAATCATTAATCTTTAATCTTTTAAGTAAGGGCAGGTGCTCTGCTGGGTGCTTCACATATGTTCTCTTTTAATCTTCACAAACAACCCTAGGAAGTAGGTAGTAATTTCCTGGGGAAATCGAGGCACAGATGGTTAAGTGACAGTGCTGGGCTCGGCACCCTGGTCTGTCTGCTTCTATACCATGTTGACACCACACATTTACAGTTAATAACGTATTGCTTAGTATAAACAATCATGTGAACACTAGAAAATTGATTGGCAGACTTTGTGTGGAGGTCCTCCTAGATTATCATCATCCTATCCTTGTTACCTTTCCCTACAGTCTAGCTATTCACCAATTTTTTATATGAAAACCTGAAATAATGAATGTATCATGTTCTCCATGAAATGTTACAATTTTGAAACTGCATTCTTGTTCATTTTATGGGTTTTTTTTTTTCTCACTTATACCAATAAACCTCATTTTACTTGAAGTTAGGGATGAAATTTCTCCTGTAAGTACTACTCTTAAAAATACGATGCACCAGGGGCGCCTGGGTGGCTCAGTCGGCTAAGCGGCGGCTGCCTTCAGCTCAGGTCATGATCCCGGGGTCCTGGGATCGAGCCCCGCATCGGGTTCCCTGCTCAGCAGGAAGCCTGCTTCTCCCTCTCCCTCTGCCTGCCACTCTGTCTACTTGTGCTGTCTCTCTTTCTGTCAAATAAATAAATAAATAATCTTAAAAAAAAAAAAAATACGATGCACTGCTGAGAAGCCTACTGTATTTCGGAGCTCAGTAAATAGCTGGTAAGCAAATGTGGGCATGGGAAACAAACCCTGAACTTCTTGACATATAATCTACTCTCGAAGGGTTTTTCCAGATGATGATGAGAATGATGCTCACTAACACCACACACAGCACTTGGCACCACTTTTTCCCACTTAATCCTCAGAACAATTCTATATGAAGCAGATACACTTACTACTCCATTTGACTGATGAGGAAATTGAAAATTAGGGAAAATAATTTGTCCAATGTCATTCTACTATTAACTGGGAGCAGAGCACATGAATTCAAACCCAGATACTCTGACTCTAAAACTCTCGCTCTTGGACATTAACTCAAATGCTCCTGGAGAATTTTCCTAAAAACCTTTATAAGGTATTTCTTATACTAAAGGGTAAAGGGGGTATTTCTGTTTGTTTCATCATACCAGCTCGTAATGGTCGAGGAACACCACCAACAAATATAGTTTTTCGTGGGTCAAGAGGCTGGGAACCATCCATCACAAAATCACTGTCACTGAGATTCCAAGGCCGAATCTGTACCTAGGGAGCAGACAAACCGAAATGTCTCATTTTTAATGCAGACAATTTATGAGGAAATAAGTTTAAAATTATTGCAGAGTATTTTAAGATAATCCACATCATTATAAATCAATAAAGCTATAAAATTAGAAGACTTACATATAGCGTAGCCCACATCATTATAATAATCCACATCATTATAAATCAATAAAGCTATAAAATTAGAATAATCCACATCATTATAAATCAATAAAGCTATAAAATTAGGTTTTGTTACTTACATATAGCGTAGCCCAACCCTTCATTTCATTTTTAAGAGTAAACCAACTGATTTTTTAAGTGAACCATTTTTAAGTGAACCAAAGTGGAAAGTTCAATTTTTATTATCTATTATAAGCTAAATCACTAACATGTCCTTAATTACTGGTAAGTCAATCAGCTATTTCTCAAATTATTTGGGCTTCTATCTTCCGCAATCCCCCAATATCCACACAATGTAAGTTAGTACAGTATTTGATGTTGATCAGAATACAGTGCTAAGTAAACTAGGATTGTGTGTCCAATCCTACAAACGCAAACTACTCCTGATACTAACAAATCTGTTGCATTATTTCAAAAAGCATTTCAAAGTAAAAAGGTATATATTTGCAGTAAACTTATGATAAAACACTTCAATGTGCCCACTGCTTTAGTCAACTAAGAATCGTGCACCTTATTTTTATTGTTTGCATTTATTAATTGTTTTAAATGCCCACACCAAAGGCTATGAATGGGTTCATAGTAAGATATTCCCAATATGCACATCAACAAAGTCCTAAGCCAGAGGTCCCAAATTCAAATACCTATGGGGACTGCAAGGGAACATAAACAAGTCAAGTATAGAGAATTTAGGCCATGGGAACTCTGGGAAAAGTGTTCCGGACTTAGGCAATCCCAAGACACCAAGAGGAGCTCCATTAACTACTGTTTGAGCTGAACCCATAGGCACCTCCATTCTGAACTGTACCCCATTACTAGATCTGGCTGAGTGATAATAAATTGTTGATTTGCCAGATTCGTCCAAACAGGCCAGTTGCTACTATTCCTAAAGACTAAATTTTATGACAAAAACTTTTTCAAAAAGAAAAAACAGTATGCCATGTACCTTTCTGTATATACATAATTCATTTTACTTTGGGAGAGTACCATGAGCAAAAAGTTAAGGATAGTATTGGGTAAAATCTTGAACAAAGAGAGGAAGGAGACAGACAAATATCTATTTGTGATTTTTGAGTTCTATTATTCAGAGGAAATTCAGCTACTTTATCAAATGCATTATCTTTTTTTTTTTAAAGATTTTATTTATTTATTTGAGAGAGAGAGAATGAGAGAGAGAGAGCACGAGAGGGAAGAGGGCAGAGGGAGAAGCAGACCCCCTGCTGAGCAGGGAGCCCAATGTGGGACTCGATCCCAGGACTCCAGGATCATGACCTGAGCCAAAGGCAGTCGCCCAACCAACTGAGCCACCCAGGCGCCCTATCAAATGCATTATCAAGTTAAATCTTTTAATGGTAAAGACTTACCACTATTTTAATTAACCAAAAAATTCAATGTCAAAATAATGTGTGTAAATAATATAGAATGTCAACATTATGAGGTTGGCAAAACAGCATTTGTAGGTAGATTACAAACACATCAATTAACAGATACATCAAGATGTCTGTGGGTTTTCAAACAAAGCAGAGATGAAGGCAAAAACAAGAAGCTATTTTCATGTTAGACAGCACTCACTGGCTTATCTTTGATAGTGGGACTTGACACACACAGGTAGAGTTTTCCATCTTCTTCAATACATGCATCAATCAGAGCCTGAACAGAGCTTTCATCTTGAAAGAGCAGGAATGCATAGCCTGATAAAAAGGAAAAAAAAAAAAAAAAAAGGCTTATTTGTTCTCTAATTTTTTTTTAATTCTTCAACAGAAAGGAAGTATAAGCTGAAACTAAGGAAGGGAAAAAGAGTAAAAAAAATTTAAAAAAACTTAAATCTTCCTAGGCAAAGTCTGATAGTATCAACATTGAGTTCAGTTTGTTATCTTGAAACATCTTTTAAAGTAAAATTAAATTTGAACTGAAAGTATGTATTAGGTATAAATTTAAAGATGCATTTGGGAAAACATAAGTTTAACAATGGAAAATCTTACAACAGAGGTAAACATTTATGAAAAGGCTAAACATTAAACAATATAGGGATACACTGTACATGTATACTGAATCTTGAGAATTACCTTTAGGAGGAAAATAGGATTTGCTCTCTGCTTTATGAGGCCAATCCACAATCAAAGGGCCAAAGCGACGAAAACTAGCTGTGATCTCATCTAATGAACAACAAAGCAAAGCAAAAAAAAGTAAATTTAAATATTTCTATAATCATTTTGGGGAAGTAGTTTAGAAAAAAACAGTTTCAAATCTACTATTTACAAGAACAATACAAAGAACTCCTGTATCCCCTTCACCTAGATTCCCCCAACTGTTACTATTTTACACATTTGCCTTCCCCTTCTTCCTTCTTTCTATCTCTATGTATGCATAAATTAACCTATCTACCTACCTACCTATCATTTTTTTTTTTCTAACGTGACACTCTATAACCCAGAAATACAACCACTGGCACCTGCTCAAAGCAAGGTCATTTCCTCATATATTACCATGTAACCTTCCCAATCAGGAAATCAATATTCATACAGTATTACTCCCCAATTCACAAGACTCCATCCAAATTTCAAACTATCCCAATAGTATCTCTTTTCCCCTTTCTGATCCAGAATCCTATCCAGAACACACGATACGCTTAAGATGTTCTGTCCCTATAGGGTATCCGTATTCTTCACTTTTGGAACAGCTTCTCACTCTTTCCTATCTTTTACATATTTGACAGTCCTAAAAGTATAGAGGCCATTCATTCTGTAAGATGACTCCCAGCCTGTACCGTTTCCTCATGACCAGACTCATGAGTAGACTATAGGAAAATAAATTTCCAAAGAACTTCTGGAAAGAGTAGGTAAGCATGTATAGATAAGACCTGGGAGGAGGGCAGGACAGAGGAAAAGAAGAGATGGGGGATGTGTTCAAATTCCAAGCTGGTAGAACTGTTTTCCTCTCCTCCAGATTGTGAAAACAGTACAGTCTGCTCTGCTCTGCTGCCTGTTTCTGCAGTACCATTTAGCTCATGTAAGAGAGACTGGTGAATAGAGGAATGAAATCACAATAACCTGGAAGCTGTCCTGGTTCGCAAATGATTGTTCCCGGGCAAGGTGAGCTAGCATAGTGGGAGTAGAATTATAACCTTCATCAGGAAGAGAAAAAGCCCCTCACTTGTCTGATATGCAGGCAGGAGCCCTCCTACTCTCTTATAAGGAAATAAAAAATGAGCACAGCAACCAGGGCTCTCTTACTAGAAAGGCACACTCCCAACCTTGCAGGGCTCTCATCTCCTGGGAGCGTGCACTTTCTCAGGTGCTCAGAGGTCTGGTTACATCTGCACTGCCTCCAAGCCTGCAAGCCAGCATTTCTGCTCTGTTGGTTTTGTGCATTTTCAGTATTCCTTGAGGCAGCTTCTAACCACACTGAGCTACTTGCCTGAATTGTCCAAGTTATTTTCAAGGTATTAATTCTCTTTTTGTTAGTGCTTCCGGTACAAAGGTCATTGGGTTCTGAATTATTGCTTCCTACCCTATTTCCCCAGAAACCTTATACTCTTTAGTGTATAATTCTACAGAACACAATATTCTCAGGAATACATATTTTACATTATAGTAGAAAGGTCTGTCTACTTAAATTGCTACTGATTTATCAATATGCTTGATGATTATCATAATTCCCATTAATTTTGCTCAGTTTATACCATCTCCTTTGCCAGACTAGTCCTATTTATCTGTGCTCCTAAGAATTTTAGAAATTGCACATTTAAGATTGCTCAGTAATTTTCCAAAAACATATAGACTATCTGGGCCAGAGAAGGAGTTTATTCCAGGCAAGGTCAGATAAAATGCAGTCTTTGCTCTCGTTTTGTAAGCATATAATTCATTCATTAAACACCATCTGGGCTAAAGACTTGACTTTCAAGGGTCAAAAAAACAAGAATCCACAGTACTAAGGAAAATGAGAATTCCAGGTAAAGAAAAGAGCAGGCCACACCCAGGAGCTTATTAGAGAGGCCAATACTGTGACCACACGGTCAGCCCAGGATGAACACTTTGGAAAAGCTAGGTCCTCTGAGAGCAGGATGAAGACTGATTCAGCCTAGCCTGAAATCCCAACACAGCTTCCACCCAAGACAATTTTTCATAGATTAAACAAAACAAAACAAAAGAGAACTGTGTTTATTTCAATCTTTGGCTTTTTGAAAACTTTGTCTCAACCTTCCAAAAGATTGACCATCTTAAGGAAAATGAAGTGACTCAACACATTTAATCTCAGTCTAAATTGGAAGTTATTAAAACCTTATTATTAGACCTTATAGAGTTTTAGAGAAAACAATTCTATTCTCCATAACATTAATTGGTTTATTGCCATTTCCATTTAGGAAACCAAGACAAAAGAGATTAGGAAAACAACCAGCACCACCACCACCACCACCACTAAGGATATATGGTTGCTATATGGTCTGCTACCTGAGTTTTAGTCTGAACTTGAACTAGGGTCACTTAGGCCCACAGATGCAGAAAATATTGCTGAACAACTAATCCTCTAAACCTTTGGCTGGCTCCTAATGCAGATCTCAGCTCAAATATCACTTCCTTAAAGAGTATTTCCTTGGGACACCTGGGTGGCTCAGTCAGTTAGGCATCCAACTCTTGATATCAGCTCAGGTCTTGATCTCAGGGTTATGAGTTCAAGCCCCGCATTGGGCTCCACACTTGGCATGGAGCCTACTAAAATAATAAAATAAAATAAAATTAAAATTAAAATTAAATTAAAATAAAATAAAAAAATAAAATAAAATAATAAAATAAAATAAAATAAAAAATAGAAAAAAGAGGCTTTCCTTAACCACCTAATCTAAGAAGATACCCTGAATCATATCATAAAATAGTGCAATATCACGCTATTTTCTTTTCAATGCTTACTCTCTGATATTTTCTTGCATGATTACACACTTTTTATCTGCCTTCCCCTGCTAGAATTGAAACTCTATGCACACAAAGACTTTCTATCTTGGTTACACGGTAAACAAGCCTAAGAACAGTGTGTGACTTTTAAAAAGCCTGTATTTGGCAAGTGAAAAAATACTCAGAAAATGATAAAACTCTTAAGATTCCCTTACTTGTGGTACAAATTTAGGGTTTATTTTTCAAAAGTTCATCCTTAATCTAAGATCTCAAATTTTCAATTAACTACATTTCTGGAGCAGGTAGAAAACAAACAGGAAAACATACCGAATCTGGCCAAGGCAGCACACACAGACAAAAATGCAGTAAGCACTATGTTTGCCCACAACAGAACCCCTGAGATGGGTTTCCCAATGACAGTTACTCTTTTCATTTAATCACTTGCTTCAGCTGGTTCCCAAAGTCCTGCACCCCTTCCGTTGTAAACTAATCTTATATGCCAGGATAGAAAGACAGGACAAGAGAACAATGCAATCAAAACTGAATACCTGGAGCCAGATAAGACTGTTATTATAGTAACAGCAACCACTATCTATGAGTTAGCTACTATGTGCCACAGCCCAGGCACTGTACAATTAATAGTTCTTTGTAAATATACCTTCATCGATGTCAGGAGGTAATCCGCCCACAAACACCTTGCGAGAATATCGTTCCACTCTTTCTCCATTCTGGTGAGTGAAGCAGTGAGGTGAACCCAGGCCACTATGAAGAGGTTGATCCCCACGGCCATCATCCAAAAATCCATCTTCCATTGGAAACAGTGAAGACTGACCTGGAATAGAAAGCAAGAAAAAAGCTAACAGCACATGTTCCTTGCCATTGCTGATCTTACACAAGAAACAAGGGAAACAGCAGATTCAATAAAATGGCTTTTATTTTTCTCACTGAATAACTAATCACTTAGATATGCTCTTGAATTCCCATCACTTTGAAGTCTTAGTGGAGTCAGAGAGAAAGTACATGGTTCAAGAGAAGGCTGCTCCACTATCCCCCTGGGATCCAGAAACTTCAGTGAGGTGAAATGGAAGTACAGGAGGAGGGAGCACTCTTTTGAAAGCCGCTGGCAGTAGACGCATTGCCTTGGCAGGGCCCCAGGGCCGCAGGCAGCCTAGACATGTACACTACGGATTGAATTCGACTATCAGATGCTAGGTCACTTAAATTTTTTAAAACACAAAATCATATAGCCTACCCAGTTTCCTCTAAGACTGTCCTTAAAATGAACAGGTCCATTTTTAAAGTGAGCACTCATCTTGGTTTACCTTAATGGGATATAATCAAAACCCATTTATCGCTGTTACCCAACTTCACTACCTAGTATTAAAGAATTTAAGATTTTTAGGCATGCTAAAGATTTATTTTTTTTAGTTGAGTAATTAGCAGCTGCCACTAGTGCTATCTAATTCTAAAAAGTCGTCATCAAGTCTGCTGTTTGAAAATCCTATCATACAGAATATATAAGCAGAAAAGACCAGAGATGCCAATGTGGTTAATACTATTCCCGTGTTTACCTGACAACAAAATATGAACTTTGGAAATCATAAGCAAAACACGGAGCTACAAAAAACCAGAATCTTTCAAGCACTGTTTTGTCACTTGTCAGGCTGGCCAATTTACTTCTAGGTACTACATAAGGAGTTTGTTAATGGATCCTAGAGAAATGTAGCTTCAGTGCTCTTCCTTTACTGAAACACTCCAATGCCTTTGTTGCCACACTTGTCTTCCTTTCAGCTTTGCTAACTAAACACAAGTAATAGTATATTTGTTATGAATTTACCCTACAAAACTCGAGTTATATAATGAAGATAAAAAAGGACTATAAAATTGGAGGGTATTTCCTAAATAATTTTTAAAAGTCACATTTGGAAGTTGAGCTATTTGACTATCTAATTTACTTGCTTGTAAAAAGGCAAGTAAATTAGATAGTCAAATAGCTCAACTATCACAGGCGGCAAAAATAAGGTTTATTCAGGCACCTCTAGGAAATGATTCTTTAAAATTCTCTAAAATTTCTAGAGCTTTTTCCCCCAATGTTTGAAATTTATAGGAGTAGTCACTTATTTAGCTAATCTCATTTTAAACCAAGTGTATTATGCTGACATAGTAGAAAAAAATAGACATAAGGTATTAAAGTATAACTGAGCTTCCAATATAATCAAGTCACACTATATTTTCCTTTTTAAAGATCCTTAATTTTTTTTCTTCCAAGAAATTCCTTTCAGAAAAGAAAAAGGTGAAATAAATCTTCAGATATAAATAAGTTGAGTTTATAATACAGGATATTGATTCAAATCCAGATCCTATCATTCTGACTCCTTCAAATTAGAAAGTCTATAATTTTAACTATGACATACAAAGTATGTATGGATCAAAGCTACGTCGCATTTCCCCCTCCCCTCCTTCCCCACAAGGGTAAGAAATTGAGCAAACTTGGGTCCTCTCCAAATACAACTGGTACATTCAAAAGTTAGAAACAATAATGTTACCTCTCCTTCGCCCATATGTCCTTGCTGCATGTCAAATGAGAAAAAAAAAAAAACAACCTTTCAAACATTGTCAGAAGAATCAACTGTGATTTCATCTACCAGCTTTTGAAACTGAAAAAAAAATTGGCTATGTTCCTCATTTCCTAGTAAATGTCAAAAACAAGGAATTTAGATGGTGAGAGGTCAATTTAATGCACGCTTTTTTTTTTTTAAAGTTCTTCAAGGACACTGTAAAGCTGTATTGAATTTTACTTGTGGTAAGATAAGTAGTTGGCTGCAACTGTCACTCAGGATCCAGACTAGTATGACACTAAGGTAATATGTAACATGATCTAAACCAATTCCTACCACACTGATCTTAAATGCTCCCAGAATTCCCTGCTAACTAGCAATTCAGTAAATATTTCAATATTTAATTCATGACTTTTTCACCACTACAGGATAAACAGCAATTTTACACCATGGCTTTATGATTAATCCCTAATAAAGAAAATCATAACAAATGAAATCTTTAGACAATTTATAAATTTCCTTTTAGACAAAGGAAGTTTCTTGTCCCTTGTCAAATTTTCCACCATGTCCCAAATGCTGAAAAGTAAAAGGTTTGGCATTTTATTGCCAAGTAGGTTACAGCTAAGAAGAGAAAAAAAGTATATAATACAATATATGTATTTCCCTGAATACTTGGGAAATGGCAGTATAAACTTTAAATCAAGAAACTTTTGAGAAAATGTCTTCCCTGAAACAAAACGGGCACTTATAAGCCCAGCTTGTCCAGTTACCTCAATCCTATTCAACAAACATTGCTTAAATGCCTGATCTTGCTAGGGACTATGGATAAACAGCACATGGCCCTGACTACAACGGAACTAGCAACCTTAAATGCCAGACAGCCACATAAGCAAATAATGACAATGCAGCATACCTATTGCTATTGTAGTTATATGTTAGGTACAATAAGAACAGAGGAGGAGAAGCAACTGGCTCTTATTAAAGAATCAGAGAGGGGGGTGTGGCATTTGAGGAGGAGAAGGGATAGCATTTGAGACCTTAAGGAAAAAAACAGAGAAAGGGCATTGCAGGCCTGGCAACGCAGCAAATAGGGGTGCTATAATGTTCAGGGAAAGATGCCTAGAACAGAAGCATACGGAACAAGTGAGGGCTTGGCTAGAGAGGAGTGTTCGAACAGGAAGCTGGGAAAGATTCCTGAGTTAGAAGGTGTAGCACCTTTAAGAAGTCATTATTACAGACTGGTCAGGGTTTTAATTCTTAGCCTACTAGATAAATGCTCAATATGTATAACTCAGTTATAACTGAGTTGTAACTTAGAAGTACCATGTGCATATTTTCCAAAATGAAATTATCTTATACCAAAATACATTTCTCCCATTACTAGATACATTGAATTTTCACCAAAGTACTTGAACAAATGGATTAAAACCCCATAATATCTCCCTCAGCTAGGATTTCACTTTGCTAGAGGTCTTAAATTTGGGGGGGGGGGGCAGGTATCTTCTCAGTCAACCTGACATAGGCTAAAAAGACAAAGATATCATAAAAACAGATGCTTAAGAACATTCTATTCCTATGACTGCTTCAATGATAAGGGAGTTTGGGAAAATAAATTATTTGAAAATTCTGGTTCTGTCAATCTTAAAAAGTTGATTGATGCTGCTTAGATTTCCAAGAAAAAGGATATTTGAAAAGAATAGAGACTTTTAAAAGCTACAAAATTAACATAAAATTCTCATAGCTTCATTTATCAAAAATAACTAGTTTCAGTGCTAAAAATCCAATAAATCCAATAAATCTCAAATTCTTTAAATATGTTCTTTCAAACTTTGATCTTGTGCCACATAATTAAGCTGCTTAATCTAAAAGAATTCATGGTTAAATTCTGAAAACTACCTAGAAATGTTTTCCCACATTGACAGAAAATAAGTTATAGGTGTACAATGCTTACAACCATAAAATCTGCCAAATCAGAAAGGGAAATTAATATAAATTAGTATTAAAAAATAAAAACAATGATATTCTGAAACACAGAAAGTGAGTGTTTAATTTTTTTACTTCTACTTTATAATGCTGTTAATATATAATTATAATATAATGCTGTTATATTATATGCTGTTATAATGCTGTTAATAACTATACATTATTTTCAGTGTAGATTTTGACATGACATGTATACAGAAAAGTACACAAAGCATAAGTACAGAATTCAATGAATTTCCAATAACATGAACATACCTATGTAACCAGAACCCAAACAGTAACAAAATGATAAATGGTGCCCCTTCATCCTACACGTGAAAGATGTACTAAGCACCTTTTCCCCAACTATTTCAAATTATACTTGGCTTAAGACTATTATGATGCCATACTTGTAACACAGATCTTTACCACTTTACTGAGGAAAATGTCAGACAGATTTCCAATCTCATGATTATCAACTGTTGCATATTATTTGATGGTTCTGAAACATCCAAGGAAGTGGCAAGGTAAAAAATATAATTCACTTTAAATATGTTTAAAGAAATCTACATTTTGGAAAACTTCCAGCTAAGTTGGCTGAAATAAACTCTGCCCAGATCTTTCCTTTACCAAAGAGTACACTGTTAAAAAGATTTTTAAAATGCATGCTGCTATTGAATACAAATCTTCTAGTAGCCATAGGATTTAAAATGACTACTATTTATACATTTATCTTTCATTTTTATTTCTTAGTTTTTACTTATGAGGTCCTCGATAACTTCATATTCAGTACTAATATGATTCAAGAATGTTCTAATAGACTGGAAATATTCTACTATAAATTTTTATAATTTCTGGATGCATGTTGCTATTAGATCTATTGAAAAGCACTTTATTTTCAAAATGTCTTCATAAGATTGCTTACAAATATCCTGTATTCACCATTAAATTCCCTCTAGTAAAACATTTTACTACTCTGTGATACTATATTTGCAAAGAAGGTACAGAAAGACTTTTCAGATCTTTTTTAAATATACATCTATATATATTTCATTATAAAAATGAAGATACTATTTTTCTTAGAAAGTATCATTTTCTCACTTGTTATAACATTTGTTATAATCAAAAAGAAATAAAGTAGCCATTACAGCGATACAATCATAAGAAGTAAATACCTAGCATGCAGCCATTTTAAGAGTGGCACATATTCACGTGCTGATATCTAAACCTCTCTAAGATGTAGATGAGTTTTCTACGTGTGTATTGTATGATTCATTATTGTGTACATGTAGAAATAAAGAAAATATAAGCAAGTATGTGGGAATAAGCGTAAATCTTTTTTCTAGAAACAACCACAAGAACCTTTAGAGAGAAAAACTGGCATGGGGAAGGAAAGAAGGATTTCACTTCTTGATTTATCCCCTTCTGTACTATTTACATTTATTAACTATATTACTACACTTGTTCACAGACCCTTTTGTGTTTTCTTCTTGGTACTTATGTTAAAAACAAACAAATGATATATTAAAGAAAAACATCCTTTCCTACATGAGAAGACCTAATCATCTTTGTAAAGAAGATAAGGGCTAAGATATTACTAGATTTTAGTAGGCAATGAAAGACTGCCCATACTCAGGCTACTCTGGCCCACTTCAGGCCCTCCATCTACCTCTCATTGCCCCCAAGCTGAGAAAGCAGATAGCAATTCTATTTGGAAAAAAACAAGGGGAGAGGGCTCAGATTAAAAGATGTTAACAAATAACTGATTTTTTCAGTAGGACTGAAAAAAAAAAAGTATGTAGGGGAATTAGTTAAATTAGTAAATCATTTAAAAAGATTTAAGTCAAAGACTAGAAGCTAAAAGGAATTAATCTGTTAACAAAAGAATAAAGATGATAGAACCAAAAAGTAGACAATCATCATAAAGACCAGGGCATACAATTCAACAAAGATGCAAAGAATCATTTTATTTATTTAGTTTTTTTGTTGTTGTTGTTAAATGATCTTATAAATCAACCCATAATGTAATGGACTGACTCACTGTCACAAAATTATTTTAAATATATGCCTAGTAGTTGAGATTTCATATGTCACATTGGCTTGTGTTTATACTAACTTGGTGGTATAATATTCAAAGAATGTCAATAAGATACAATAAAGATGAGACAAAGATATTATTTGTAAAGAGCTATCTTAGGAAAAAAAGGGCAAAGAATGGGACTCTAGTTTCTCTACATCCCTAACCTTCAGTTTTTTACAAAAATGGAGAGCTGATCAGAGAATAACAAAAGATACCCTATGTATACATGATGACCACACAGTCAGATGTTCAGTAAGTAGTAATTTTTTCCTTTCCGCAAAAGTAAACTCCTGTGTCTATATTCTGAGGTTGTCTTCAATAATTACTCTCAGCTTTTCATTACTATTCTAAGGCTAACAATTGCAGAGCACTTTAGAATTTACAATATGTTTCCATATTATCTTTTTCGTGAAGGCATCTTTCAACATCCTCCTTATTGTAGCAACTAGATCCACACTATATACATTTTCAGTAAGTGACTATAATGTACATTTCTCATGGGTAAATTATACCCTCCCCCCTTTCATAGATTTCTGTGTACCACCCCCAATCCTTAAGCAAACAATCTTCCTCCTTCCCTTCCAAAGAACTATAATTAAGAGTTGTTCTATGCTAACCTTTTTTTAAAAGATCTCTTAAGTAATCTCCTCCTCTGGGACAAGCAAATATTTTAGTGGATGCTTCCAAGGGAAAGACATCCACAGAGAAAAGGAAATACATACATAAATCTGTTAAAACCTAATATATTTTGCTGTTATTCTATAACTTCCCCTGCCAGAGGTTTCATTTTTGAAGCAGTTAATCCTATGGGCTAACACAATGGAATGGAAGGTGGGGCATAAAAGGACCATGCACGAGCACGTTTATACAGAGGCGGTTGGGATTGCATGTTAGTTTTCTCAGGCAAACTAAGTTTTCAAGATGGGTAAAGGGAAAATTAACCTTTCAATCTGATGTCTGTCTCAAAACTACACCAGGACATACCAAAGGAATCTGAGGTAAGTCTGGCCCAAGCTTAACACTCCTTTCTGACTTGGCTGAGAAACTGAGTCAGTTTCAGGCTTGTTTTTCATAACCATAATATGGATGTTCTAACTACATTCCTATTACATAAAATTTACTAGGAAAAGGTATGTGATCTGGGATGAATTGTGTTTCTTCCTCAAAATTCATATGCTAAAGTCCTAACCTCCAGAACCTCAGAGTAGGACTGTATTTGACAACTGGGTCTTCGAAGAGGTAATTAAGGTTAAATGAGGTCATGGAGGTAGGCCCTAATCCAATATGACGGATGTCCTTAAAAGAAGAGATTAGGACACCATTCATGCACAAAGGGAAAATCATGTGAACACAGAGAGAAGACAGCCATCTACAAACCAAGGAGAGAGGCCTCAGAAGAAATCAACCTTGCTGGCACTTTGATCTAAAAACTTCTAACCTCCAGGACCAGAAGCTCTGAGGAAATAAATTTCTGTTTAAGCCACCAGTCTGTGGTACTTAAGGCAGCTCTAGCAAACTAATACAGCATCCAGAAAGTAGCTACGAAGTTTGGTTTTTTTATACACTTAAAATCCAAGGATTTCCCCCAAGAATGTCCTCTAAAAAAAAAAATCTGTAAAACTAGTAACAGTGATGGATTGAGTAATTTCCCCAGAATGTGCACAACACTCTTAGCACAGTTATCAATTATTATTTGTTGAATTATATGGGCAGTGTCTTTTGAAAGTCATGAGTGGTATATGAAGGTCACTGCGTAGTATAAAAACTGATGATTGAGCATGGCCAAAGGGGAAAAAAAGTAATTTGATCCACTAGATGAGTAAGCTCTTTTTATCTTTGTACATGCAAATCCCAACATTACTCCAATATAAACTGCTGAAGCTGGTAGACTATTCTGAATCTTTTTTTCATTTTATTTATTCAGGATTTAAACCCCACTTCTTTTCCAAAAAGCTTGGACATTGCTTGAAAATTTCAAAACAAGTTATACAATGAAAATTATAGTCGAAATTCAGATGTTCATGTGAAGAGAGTAAACAGTTCTCACATATTTTTGTCTAAACAAAAAAGAAATGGCTTTCAACTCAACAGCGGCTTGGAAGAAAAAGCTCTGAAAGTTACCGTTGAGACAAGTAGAGTAGCTATATAAAATCACCTTTCTAAAGGTTTTTAAGCCTGAATAGATTATTTATGGTGGACAGGGAAGAACAGCTCCTTATAGTTCCTTAAAGTCTTAAAATTGAATAATGAATGTAAAGCAACACAATGTACTAGGCTTTTATTTCAGTCTTAAGAAAAGACTGCATGGATAGGAGATAAAGGGACTGCATTTAAAAATGAATGTAGTAATTTTTATGTTATTTATTTTAATAATCAGCCAAAGAAAGCATGTTCAACTATAGATGATTTTTACACTCATCTTAATCCCGTTTTGTTTTTTCCTTATAAATTTTCAGCATTAATATTCCTAACCAAAATATATATGTATATATTAGCACTAATATTCCTAGCCACAAATATTCCTAAATATTCTAATTATTTTAACTATGTAGCAGCTCTACACTAAGTGATTTACACGCATTTCATCTTCATCACAATTCTGTGAAATGGGTAGTATTTATGAGTCCAAAGGTTATCTTCATTAAATACAAATAGTGCTTTACAGTAGATTTATACGATAGGTACCCCCAAATCATGAATTAAATTGCCAGCAAAGTTACTAAAACATCAACACACAAATGAGATGAATTTATCTATAGAAGCAATCCTCCATAGAAGAGGTTTCATAAATTTGACTGAAGAGAATGGGCAATGCCTACATCTACACAAGGTGACTAAAAACTGTCTCAACATCCCTCCACCCCCACCTTGCTTTAATTTCATGATTTTAAAGTAATCTGCTATAATCTGGACTTTGCTACTGGAGAAAGAATGACTCTGTCAGTCACCTCCAGCATCTGGTCTACCTAGTTTTATTCCTTATTAAAATGTATAAATTGGGGGCGCCTGGGTGGCTCAGTCGTTAGGCATCTGCCTTTGGCTCAGGTCATGGTCCCAGGGTCCTGGGATCGAGCCCCGCATCGGGCTACCCGCTCCGCGGCAAGCCTGCTTCTCCCTCTGCCACTCCCCCTGCTTGTGTTCCCTTTCTCACTGTGTCTCTCTCTGTCAAATAAATAAATAAAATCTTTAAAAAAAAAAAAAAAAGTATAAATTGGCATCTGGTCCTAGCTGGTTGGTTATTAAGAACTAACACTTGATCAAATATGATAAAATCAAGTTCTAGGACCCTCTGAGATGAACACTGGATCTGAGACCATGGCAGTCATAACCCTTCTGGGATTATGCTTAAGGAACCAGCAAGTTCTCCCTCTTTGACAACTCTTTGTTCTTTATCTTCCTATCTTTCAGTTTGAGACAATATTAACCTCAGCTGGTATACCTTTCTAATAAACACAGTTTCCATGCACACGACAGCAAAAACCATCCAGTCCCTTTTAGAATCTATGGACAAGTAAAATTTCAAAACAATTATTTGGGGGAAAAATTACCTTTATTTTTCATTGCCAAGTAAGGGTCACAAAAAATAATCTATTCATAAAAGAAAGGATATTAATGGCAGGGGCAGAGGAGGCAATCTCACAATAATAGACTCTAAAAAAATGAAGTGAATTTAGCTTTAAGGAAAACCCATTAGAGAGTCTCACCTCAACAAAGATGGACTTCAGGGGCAACTGATCTAATTTAGCAACTGCATGAGGAAATTGAGACAAAGAAGAGTTGACTACTTTGCCTAAGATCGCACATCAGCATCTCAAATCTTGGGTTCATTGCCATTTCCAGCACACAGACTGGGGAACTCGTTCCACAGGAAAAGCTAAAATCCTGCTATAATGGCAACCCTTATATTATTCCCACTTATCTTGATGCCATTATCACCACTGGATTTGGTTTTCAGTCCACACACATTTATACTGAAATATTATATTTTGGCATTATTTCTGGTAGCTGTAGCATGAAAAGACCAAAGTCTGATGAGTAAGTGAGGCTTTTACAAACTGTATAGTCTTCAGAGGATCTGATGTACCCACGGCAACTCTCATAAATCAAATTTCCTTTTAACTTTTCCTGGCTCAACAATCCTATGTTCTACAGAATACTGATGTCAAATACTAACCAAAAGTAGATCCAGTCATAAAAATAATTTTTAATCTTCCATTCACAATATACCATAGACGAGTACAAAGTTTGCTTGTTTGTTTTGGGGGGCTTTCTTTTTTGGTTTTGTTTTGTTTTTGGAATGATGAGAATATAGCTATTTAGCCAAGAACACTTCTTCGAGGTGGTGGGACTTACAATGAGCTTTGACAGATGGAAAGCATTGTGAACACACAAATTTAAAAGCCATATTCAATAGTGAATGAGTAGGAAAGAAGTAAATAAGACTTTTGTATTTTACCCAATTAAACTATAGTAGTACAAAACAGACACTTTTTGATTCTTTAATTCCTTCTATGAGGAGATGCCCCTTCCTTGTGCAATTTAGTCTACTGCAGCATAGACATATAAAAGAGAACTCAACAGCACATTGGTAATATTTAGAACCAGAAAGGAGAATTTACCAAAGGCACTGTAAACGTCAATAAAACTTCATTTTTCTTGTTCTCATTAGACAGCAAATAGTGAATTGACCTTGTCCTTTACAATGTCAACCCCTGTGGTCTCAGGCTGCTTTTCCTGGTTTCAGATCTCTGATTACCCTCCCTTTCTCCTAGAACATTTTTCTAACTACATGGAAATGGTTTTCATGTTGACATTTCAAAGGTCACTCTACAGAATCTAATGGTAGATTAAACCATTCTTTATGTATAATTATGGGGTTCTCATTTATTCTGTCATCAATTTCAAGACAGAGAATAAGTCAGTTCTCAAAGTTTAAAAAAGTTACTGCCGCAATTTGGAGGAAAAATAATTATTCATTATACAGCTAGTAAAGTAATAGCAACTTGCAATTATCATTACAGAACAAACTAATGTCATTTTTCCACTTGTCAAAGCATACCTACTATATTTTCTCATCTAGGACTAACTTGTTTCAGTTCTGTGAACTTCACTAGGGTAAATCAATTATCACTTACCATTAATAAGCAGAGAGCTATCGGATCCTGGATATGAATAGTTTAGACGACCTGAAGGTAAAAGAAGGCCGTTACTAAATTTATTTTTTTCATAGATGGTTTAAATGTATTCAGTAACAAAGCTGAATTAATAGCTTTAATAGGTAAGGTATTTTTAAAAAGCTTTATTATGGGATAAAACTTTGCTGTGCTAATGAACACAATGAGTCAGAGGACATATCAATCAGCATGTTCACAAACATCCAAAAAGGGCAAGTTTGAAAGTGGGAAAATAAAATATCCCTCATATTTAACTATTTGTGGTCTCTAATTTCCAAACTCCCATACAAAGTAATTTTCTTTATAACATTATATTCTAAATGAAACTCGTAATAATAGTTTTTTTGCCCCATAAATGTGAAAATGTTTTCATGTGTGTAGTTTTTTTGTTTTTTAAAAATACATAATTAGCAGGAAGATTTCTCTATATAATTCATAACAAAAGTGCCAGACTTATGCCTACATGTACAGACACACTAATGGGTTTAAATTCTCACTTTGGAGGAAAAGTACAGAAAGTAAAGAAAAACATATCGCTGTACTTACAGGTGACAGAAAGTATCAAAGCACATAGCACAATGCCCAGAGCACAGGAGGTACTCAAAAAATGCTGGGTTAGTTTCCTTCTAATTTTGAAGTGGTTCAAAATCTAGTTTTGAACTTAAAATGGACACCCAAGATGTCCATCAAAAAAGAATCTGTGACAGTACTAAAATTTTTGGAGGATGCAACATCTTTCCAAATTGGTAGCCACAATTAAAGGGGCGAAACAGCACTGGGATTTCTCCCTTTATCAGGAATTACATTTCTGTTTTGGAAGAGTTTTTACATATTGAGTTGGGGTATCCAAACCACATACCATATACCTATTCTGAGTACCATACCATATGCCTAGCTCTATGCTGTTAAGTTATAAAAAATCATTAGGGCAACATTTTTAAGTCTCCATATTCTACATCTACACCCACCTTCATAAAAATGATGGAAAACCCTCTACAAGTCTTGATCATTTAGAGAATGAATAGAAGAATGTGACTGTTAATTATCTACCATAGTCAGTACTCTGTAAATTGGGTAGTGTGAGAATTTAAAATTGATTCATAATTAGAGACATTCTACTAGGAAACAGCAGCCTAAACTCTACTTCCACAGAATCACAGCAGACTCTCCAAAGCTATGGAAAAAGTGGGGAAGCAGCCTTAAGGCTGAGGCAAGCCTTGCAAGATGCCAGAAAGGCTCTATCTGGTTCCACTGAACAACACTATGGGAACCAGAGCTAATATGTGGTCCTATCAATCCATGAGCCATATATTTACAACTCTTGAGGAAAAAGGAACTTTAGGCCTCAACTATCCTACAACTTCTCAAAATTCTGCTTCTTTGAAATAGTCTCTAAAGAACTGAACTCACACCATCAAAAAAGAAAACCATTCTCTATTGCTAATAGCTTTAATTAACCCATATCCAAAGCTTGGGGGTCTAATACAAAACAAAATCTGAACTTAACAATTTTCCTACTACAATTTAAAACCAGATACAAGGGTTATTAAGTTGTTAATTAGGTCACTTCAATTTCAGCTTGTTTCTATTTAGAGTGAAGGTAGGGATGGAGATGGGGAAGGAGGCGGCAAAAATTAATTTTGATATTTCAATTTCTTTCTAAAAATTGGCTCAATTATTTAAGGCTAACATAGAGAGCCAAGTATCCAAATCCAGTGAATTCCATCTGAACTGCTTTTAACTATAAACCTGGATTGTATAACCTATCACAAGCACATTTTTTAAAAAGCACAGACTGGAGATATTGGAAGAACATGACCTTAACTGTTACAAAAGTTAGGAGGGGGTGAGTAGTGTTTCCCAATCAGTTAACTCAAAGTAGCAGCTGATTTTCTGGAATGGAAAACATGTATAAATTTTATAGCTGTAAAAACCCTCTAGTAAATAAACTAACAGAAGTATCACACATACCATTTTTATTTACCATAAAATATTTTTTTAAGTTGATGTAGGTCAACACACAAAGTATTTAACTATATTAAACAAAGTTTAAGAGGAAATTCTTTATTTCGGAGAAGATACTCTAATTTTTTTAACGCTAACATTTCAACTGAAACCAGAACTGTTCCATATGAACTAAATGCTTCTCATTTGATGCCAAGAAGGGATAATGAACAATGAGAATCCAAAAGACAAATTACCAAACCGGCTGGCCCAGTTTAAACAAATCAAGTTCCAACCTTATCAGAAACTCACCTTTTGGGTACCTCTTTTAAGGAGAGAGATAAGAAGACTATTTCAACTTGACAGACACAAAAATGTCCCTTAATTCAGTTCTCAGAGTTTGCCTCAATGCACAGCTCCTGAAGAGATCCTACCCTCTACCGCCAAGGTAGGTGACCTTTGATACTTTTTCTGCTCTTCAGACTTCTGAATGCAGTAATTCTACCCTTCAGCTAAGACAATAGGGCACTGAAGAATCACTGGCAAAGTCCATAGTTTAACTCTGAAAGTGATACTTGTTTTTAATTTTCTAACCTGATCTTGTGATATGAGTCCTGTCAGGCTGGAATCAATTTTGGCCTCTGAGTAACAAATACACCTGTGACATTTTGTTAACCAATCAGTAATGCTTTCTATTTCAATTTTTAAAATATAAGCAATGACATTTTTTTTTAAACTTTTTTTTTTTAACTTCATAATGCTTTCTTATCCTGCCTGTCCTATTTTTCTGTAAATTTTTTCTACAATTAAAATATCTAGAGTCATCCATTCATGACATCTATTACGGATAACCCATATCACTTCCTTTCTGGAAATCTTCCGTAAGCTCTCATTATAAGTGTCGTGAGACTTTCAAGTCTTCCTTTCATTCTCCTTGTACACCTTTTCATTCTCCTTGTATACCCTTCATTTCTGCTCTAAGATCCTCTCTGTTCTATGGATGCCAATTTATACAGGCATTTCTGCATTTTCCGTCCCACAGCTAGATCACTGACAGTCCCCTCTCTAGTCTGAGACAGTGCCCTCTTCCTTTGTTCCCAGTGGAGGGTATTTTTCAAATCTTTTTTTTTTTTTTTCCTTCAGATTCACCTCTTTCCAGGGCAACTTTCCCAAAAAGGCAACCCCCTTGTTAAGATTAATTCACCAACTTTTCTTTCTAGCTATGTTGCAACAGTCAACCTTCTTAGGTAAATCATTTTAGTTAACTTTTTTCTCTCTTTTACCATAATAGCCCCCTTTAAGAATCAGAGCTTTTTTTTTTTTTACCTAGGTACCTTGAGTTTCCTTGTTTGAGTACCATGTAAGCACTCAATGAGTTCATTCCACTGAACTTAAAACACCAGCGTTTCACAAATGAATACAGTGAAGTAAAATAAAAATAAGCTATCTGAAGCTGAATATAATCCAGTGTTTGTGGGTTCTGTTTGTTTTGTTGTTTGTTTTTTTTGATAACTCAACTATCCATAAATATAACCGAAGTTTTGGCACATCTAGAATTGAATTTCTCAAGGGAGAAGGAGGGCTTTGAGATTTCAGGCAAGTGAACCCTATTTGGTGGATAAAATTCAATCTTTGAAGGCTCCTGGTATTGATTGTGTTATAAATATAAAGAAATACTGCCTGATCAGCAGTCCTAATCTTATGACAGGACATTATGACAGGAAAGCAGTCGTCTCTGGAGGCCAGCTGTGGCATTTGGAGCCAGAAGCCTGGCATACATCATGCAGAAGGCATAGACTATATTTGGTGATATGACTCAACCTAGCCAAATATAGGCAACTGATACAGTGTGACTCTGGGGAACTACACTACCAAATTCTACAGCCCAGAAAAGATCCGTACTTCAACTAGGCAATTCTATGCCAGGCATTTGCAAGTTGGAGAACCAATATTTACCAACCAGACTAAGAACTGCTTGGGTGAGTAAGTGCCCAAAAGAACACTATGTACTATCATATTCTTTTAAGACTAAAACTAAAGTAACCTAGTCAATGAGATGAAAGGAGGAAGGACTAGAAGGAAATATTCTAATACATTAGAGGATATAAATGTATATATTCTTCTCAAAATGAGAGAAAAAGTTATTTTCTAAAATGTAATGCAGATATTATTGCTACTGATGATTCAGCAGGAATTGATATAATAAACGCTATTTCAAATATACAAACACTGAAAAATATCAAATGTTCTACAGAGCTATTAGACTTCATGCTATGACCTTCTCTTTTTCAGTCATACTAGCATTGTTGGTGATGTGTGTAGGCTAAGGAATGATAATACAGAATAACTGCAAGGTTATCCAAAATACAGCATGCAGTCCTAGAAAGTGACAAGTAATGTGAAATTCTAAGTTAATTTTTTTGATTGACTTACACTATAAAAACTTGGATACTCCAAAGAAAAGGGAAGGGTTTTCAGTGGACACCATTAAAAATTTCTAACAGGAAAAGGAGACGTATGGGCTTAGGCCCATTTTTAAGGTAGAGCAAAGATTTATACACACCACACATATCCATACATGAACATACACAAACATTTGTTGTTGTTTAGCTAGAAGTGTTCCTCCTGCTCCTGTTCCTGCTAATTTTCCTTAGTTCACGTTTAAGAAAGTCAAAGCTATACTGCCACAAATAATTGTTTAAAGGAGGTGCTACTCCACCTGCCTTTTTGCATCTGTGGTTTTCACCAACACTGCCTGAGATTTGCAGCAAGATGGCGCTGTGGGGACCTAGACAACGCAGAGCAAGGCTCAAGAAATGCGTAATAAATTCAGTTTCTGAATACCAAGTTTTTACTTCTACAGATGCAGAACACATATCAATATGAACGAATAAAATGTGTTGACTGTATCCTATCACTTAATGATATAAAGATAATTATTTTAATAATTTATTCTATTGACCCAAAAATAACTCCCCAAATCAAAATCAGTACCTTACTCTCTACCTATCTATGATACAACCAACTTCCAGTAAAGATGCTTCCATGCAAAATCACAGAGGAGGAGCTGGCTGGGGCTGACATCAGCTGAAGAATCTTGCCCCTCACCCACTCAAAGAGCCATTTAAATCACACACACATCTACCTTTTAGGCTAAACAAAACCCTTCTCCAGGAAAGATGTGGCTTTCAGTTTTTTAAAAGCCAGGGCTTATTAAAAATTCTTGACTCCTCTTGCCTATCTCTCCAGGTTCATCTCTCCACACCACCATTTCCCTTCCCACATTAGGTGGTACTCCGGACATTCAGAACTACTGGCCCATTAATTTTTACCTCTGGGATCCTCCCTGTCTGGAATGCCCTCCTCTCTTTGTTCCCAATGTCTCACCACTCAAGCCACTACCCTTTTGCCTAGGTATCTTCTATCTCAGGCCTCACATCCTATGGAAAGTCCTCCCTGCCGCAAACCACCTGTTCTGATTCGATGACCTCATGTGCTCCATACAATATCCTTCACACTTATTGCACTATATTTAAATTACCTATTTCTAAACTCTCTCTTTCTCTAAGGCAACAGAATCTTTAAGGATAAATTCTGGGTTTTGCATCGCAGAGCTTGGAGCAAAGAGGCTCAATAAATAGCTGTTGAATGAATGAATGAATGAATAAAGCTAAGCCAGCAACTGGTGGTCTCCCTGCCATGGAACATGCAGTGGAAAGGGTAGAGAGTCAGTACAATCTCATCTTGTGAGCTAGGTCAAATTACATAGCTTCTACGAACCTCAGTAAAACAAATATTTCCATTTACTTCACAAGGCTATTGAGAAATTCATGAGACCATTTTTTCAGAATGCTCAGAAAATTCCCCGGATATAGAATAGGTGCTTTATTAATACTAAAGCCTTTCCCCTCTCAGAATATAAGCCAGAGATAATCAACAATTTTCCACTTGTGAAAGAAAGAGGAAGGATTCATTTTAGCCAAATAAAATCCAAACTGAAAACTTGGGAGAAGGGAGTGGACATCTGGGGGATTTTTCAGCTTCAGAAAAATCAGAGTTTGCTAGTGTTCTTGGTTACAAATGGATGTAATTCTTCTTTGGGGAAAGCAAGAGGAAAAAAAAAAAATCGAACTCCTTACTTTTATAATAGCCAAATTGGCAAAATAGCAGAAGTATTTTAGGAAATGAAAACTGAAAATTCAACTGAATAATGTTCCTTTTTAAAAAAACTAAGGAGGTCTTCCTTTTGTACCAATGGCTCAAATTTACTTTTTCAGTTGTGATACGAGACTGTAATAGTGGCAAAAATAATAATAATAATAATAACATTTATCCATAAGATAAGGAAAGTCAATGGGTAAGTTTCTATAGATTACAGAAGGTTTCATATAAAAGGATGGCTTTGACTGTAACTCAGGGCAGTTACAAAGTTGCAAGATCTAAAAGCATCTAAGAATTTCAGGCAGAAGGGAATGTCTAGAGAGAAACTAGCGAAGAGCTGACCCAATTAAGGAATTCAAAAGATTTCCTACTGCCAGTAAACCAACAACAAGCCAGCAAGCAGGAAGGCTATTTTTATCCCTGCCAGAGGCCTTCTGACTCTGGATGCTACATTTAGAGGACAGAACAACAAGATAACTTGCCTTAAGAGGATGTTATGATACCAGTGATTAATGGCAATTTTTTAAGCTTAAAAAACGAGGCACAGTTTTTGTCCAAATTTAAACTAACAAAAGCCAGTCTTAAAAAAAGAATAATATAATGGAAAGAAAAGTGGAAAAATAGACCAACGGGTAGTAGAAAAGTTTTAAGTAATCTAGAAAAAAGTCAAGACAGTAATTTAAAATTCTCCTACCTTGCAAAAAAGGTTGAATAAAAAAGGCATGTGTTACAAGAGACACATTTGAAAAGAACCAGTGAATAAACATAAAGAGTTGTAGATCTGACCCCAAGGTAAAAAATGATTATGAGAAATGGCTCTCTGTACTGACATGAACATAAAAGATCAAGACAAACTTAGGAAATCTCTAGGGACCATAAGCCAAGATACCTGCAAAAGATTGAGAACTTTAGAGAGAAGAGTGATAAACTGCTCTTAAAGCTGGTTACTGAAGTCCAACCCCCAAAAAGCAATCAGTAAAGTCATTAGTTGGCTTTCTGCATACATACCTATCATTAATTCTAATCACTTATTTAATACAAATTCTGATGACTTTATTGAACTTTAATGAAGAATGTGCTTGAATTTTCATACGTGTTATAATTTCACCTTTTGCTATTTCTCAGAAGGCCCTAGCTTCTATTTTCTCCTATCTATATTCAAGGCAGAGTCTTCCTCTTACTTACTAGCCTTCAAAACTAAATAATAAACAGGCCGTTCAAAAATATCTGCTAATTATTTGAAGGATAAGGTGCACGAGGCCGGGAGTCTTTGTTTTTATTCCCTGATATATCCCAACAGCCTAAAATAGTGTCTGGCACGTGGTTGATTCTTGATATGTATTTGCTGTATGAATGGCCTGCCATCGCTTTATATCAAAGTGGTTCACAAAGGGAGTGAAGATGGGGGTGGGGCAGGAGAGCAGTGTATTTGAATCATTTGGAGAATACACATGCTTAAGTCTCATGATAGACCTGGTGAATCAGAATCAGGGAAAAGAATAAGCCAGTTGGGAAAAGTTCCCTCAATGATTCTATTTTGACCTCCACCCCCAAAATGTACCCTTCAATAAGAAACCAGCAGATGTGAGATGTGAGTTTTTTATAGACTATGATAAAATACAGATCTTAAATTCTATATCCAGTCTCCTAAGTAGAAATTAAGAAACTTTTAATGCCTACTCTCTGTCTAAAACATACTGGAAAAAAAAAAAAAAAAAGTTTAAGTTATTTTTATGTGTGTTTCCTTCTTAAATGCTACACAATAAATATCCAAGCAACTGAACCAGGAGTCAGAAGCTGTGTGCTCCTGTCTTGACCCTCTAGGTACCAGTTAGTTGAGTGACTATAGAAGCTGTTGTGTCTTTCTGAACTTCAATTTCTCCAGCTGTAAAATGGAGATCACAAAACTCACATAAAAGGTTATTGTAAGGATTTAAGTTATATAAATCTCAGAAGGGGCACAAAGTAAAAGTCAGAGAAATAGTATCAGAAGTAAGTGCTTTTTTACTTGGAACTGGTTGTTAACACTGCTTCCTATACAGAATGTCCAGGTCTATCTCAAAAAAGAAAAATGTAGACTGGTACCGAATGTGTCCTTTGATCTACTACTACCTGGTACCTAGAGTGTGCTCAAATATTTGTGGAACTGGAATATAAGCAGGAGCTAAAATGTAAGATACTTCCAAATCATGTGTTAGGGGGAGCTGTCTCCCCCTAACACCCAACTCCAAGGTGCATTCCTCTTGTCATATGGCTCCCCCTGTACCTTAGCATCGTGCCAGATGCAGCCTAAACATCCCACACTCTTAGCCCTGCCTCACAGGGCAAACAGACGGTTTCAGAAGTCAGAGACAAAGTTCCAAAATGCTATTTGATGGAGATAATAATCTAGGATAGGGCAAGTGACCTCCTCCCTCTTCTGTCTTCATCCTCACCATTTCCTCTACTAAATTCCTTCTTATGCTGTGTTCTTATTGGTAATGGGCAGTTTAAAGCAGAACAATTAGATAAGTTCTCTAGAGCAGTATTTCCTAAACTTCTGTATTTAAGACTAACTTTAATCAAAATATTTCAGAGAGCCTCCCCACCATGCTAAAACTGAGGTCCCCAACCCCCACTCCAGTGAATACTACAAGTAAAACAATGACAAACAACCTTAATACAAGGCTTCTGTAAATTTTGCAACACCTTTAAATGTATTTTAATTGCATTACATCAGCATCCACATGGTTTTGAAAAATAATCCTACATATGTAAATGAATCTATCACATAACTGGAATGCTTAGTCCTAATGGATTCACAGGCCCCATCAAATAATTCCCATGGGTGAAGAGGCCTGTGGTCCACACATTGAGAACAAAAACATTCCATGAGGCCAAGTTTAAACAACTGCTTCTTAAAACATATTTTTAGGCCTATCTCAAGAAGAAAAGATGCTGTCTAAAAACAAGCCTTCATTCAACTGGCTACATTTGACTGATTTCTGGTATACCCTTTCTATAACCACTCAATATTAAATACTGCTACACGCAAACTCACATGAAATTCATACACTACTTTTAGTCATTAAACTACAAAAACCTTCAATTTTGTCCCTCAGGAATACCAGGTCAGAGAGACTGCATGGAATTGCTACTAGTAATTTAAATGTCACGATGTTTGTCCTTCCATTACCAGGTGAGGAAACCAAGATCTAGAGAGAAGTGATGGACCTAAGGCCATATAACTGCTAATGGCAGAGCCAGGCTCAAACACAATCCTAAATGCTTCTCTTTTTACCTCTTACAATTTGGGAAAGTCTGTTATAAGCTAACAACTACTGATCATTTACAACAAAGAGACTGAGTGGCTAATTTAAATATCTGTATTTAATTAACCATACCAGGCACTTATTATTTGGAATATTAGAGCTAGTAGAAGTTAGATTTTTTTTTAAGTTCTTTATACTTCAATTAATCATGGCTACTCTTCAGAATTAAGATTTGCACTTATTGTTGGTTTCTTGAGAATTAAAAAAGGGTCCTCTAATTGGTTGATTCCTCCTTCTCTTTCCCAATGTATAGCAACTGGCACCAGCCCAACTGGATTCCAAAGAGATTATAGAACTGCTTTCCCTTCAGAGTTCCACTAATGTTCTTAATTGACTGGTTACCAGGTAATTCCCGGAATAAAACAAAGCCTTGCTTTTAGAACAGAGTGCATGGCGTGGGACTGAATTCGGAATCAGTCAGTTAGACAAAATAATGAAGCCCAGAGGCAGCCTGGCCATTTCAGTACCTGACTGAAAAAAGTAGTAACTATTCAGAATTAGGTAAAAAGTAGTCCTTTTGCTGCATATTTTTACTGCTGAACAACAACAAATTCACTGAGTTTTTGCTCTTTTCCATCTTTTAACTTTAGTAGTGAGGACAGTGGCAACATGAGGGGAAAAAAATAAGGAGCACTGGGGTAGAGAAATTCACCGTATGAGGCATACGTAGGTGATAAATGAATCAACTGCATACAATATTTAGGTAGAAATTCCACGCATATCAAGGAAGAAATAATTTTGTGGCACAATCGTGCAACGGTTCTGTCCTTCCTGTTACTAAACTGAATACAAAGAGAATCTTGGGTATTTTTATGACAGCTATGAATCAGGTGGTATTGCTTCCCTCCCTCAAAGTCAGCAAATAACATTCAAGGATTATATAACAGGATCAAGGAAAGTCTTAAGACCTTCACAGACAGCTCGCTATTGTACTACTCCATTATCAAAAGAGCTTTCATTATGCAGATATTAGTATACAGGGCTGGTTTAGTCACAAAATGAGAGAGCAAGTCACTTCTCCATAGAATTTTATAATTCAGAAGGGGAAAACAGAAAAATAGTAAGTGACAGTACCAAAAGGTACACTTCTATTATTAAATTGGATGCAGAGCAGCAACAAAATGGATCTCTATAAATACTCTGGACCTCCTTCTACGATGTTTATAGTGTAGAGAGGTCCCTAATATTTAACACTGACAAATTGTTGACAACATCTGAAAACCTTACTACTGAAATGTCATCCTAATTTCATTTCTGAATGGAAAATAATATTAATTTCTGTCCATATTATAATACTTATACTTATTAAGCTGTACACAACACTGTGGAAGTGTAAAACATTACGGGAAAGCACTTGTTACTTTGCTACCTGACTGCTGCTTGTTTTCGAAGTTATTATTTTCTCCATATTTCTAAGTGTTAACTATCACCAGTCCCTGTTCTGAAGGTGTCCAACAAAATTAAGTCAAAACAGCCATAAAATATTTACACAGTTTGTAAAGGAAAAAACAAGTTACTAAGTTAAAAGCCTCTTTTAAAGAAATGTTTATGAACTTGAACCTTCTAGTATTATAAAAAGTTCACTCTCACTTACCCCCCACACCCCCTTTACCTTCACCTCCACCCAGGTAAAATCAGAGATTAACAATGTTTTAAGAGGACCACTCAATTTTCATGGACTCAAAATAAGATTCTTTGTGCTCCATGTTCAGGATTAAGAGGACTGCTTTAGTAATTATGGACCCACATCACAGATGACATAAGACAAACTCCCCCTTTGTGACAACTGCTTATATGACTTTCAGAACAAATAAAAACAAGGGTCAATATTCTATCACAAATGTGTAGAGGACAGAGGGCAAAGGATCACTACTTTCTACTTACCAGTACATGTTAAGTCAGTAACTTGGGCAGAGGAGGATCTGGACACCGCACGAGGAGTGTTTAGTATGAACTGCGCTGGTTTCAGTTCAGAGGCTAGAGTGAGGAGGACTTCAATCCAATGCTATGAGCACATCAGTGTTCACACACATCACATTTTGTTCTCCCAGGCATTCCCCTCCCCCACGTAAAACAAAACAACCAAACCAAAAACAACAGCAATCCCCAATCTGAAAAAGTGTAGTCACACTGTTCAAAATCCACACCTTTGTAAACTCCGCCTACACAGTGCTGTGAGGAATCCAACAAATCCTGACCAGTAGGAAACTAGAAAGGAGACGGTGATTCAAAATTAAGAATACACCCTGCATCCGTAATACAAAGAAAATCATGCCCCACTACTTTGTCCTCTCCTTGCTCACAAAAGAATTACCTCAAGACAGAAGCCCAGGTCCCATCCTGCGGCACAACTAAGCCAAGCAAAAGAGAGAGACTGTTTAGGATGTTCCATTTCAGCAGTCATAAAAGGGAGAGTGCAAAAGGAGAAGAAACCACTTCATTTCTAAACAGCCACACACGAAGCTTGTTGTGGCCGAGTTTAAACTGTCTTCTTTGCTATGTACCTTACTCCATTACTTATGAAGCTTCTAGAAGTAAGGCAATTTTCTACTCTCTGGAGGCCTCGCCCACTCCCCTGCTATGCTGCTTTGAGTTACTTGGTATCATCCAAACAGAGCTAGAAGGAACCGGCCGAGTTCAGGAAGGCTCCAGCAGGGCTTTCAGAGCAGCCGCCTGGCGGACTCTGAATCTTCAAGAAGGGTCTTTAAATATTACCCTTCTTCTTCAAGAAGAAGGGTAATATTTAAAGATCCCCCAGTTCACCAGAAGACATCTGACATCAAGTGATGGTAATTTACTTGGAAGGTGAAATCTGATTAAGAACCACAAGTAAAATGAGCTGGTTTGCACTATCCATTTCTTCTGTATGGCACTTTGTATTGTGCTCTGTTACATCTCCCTTAAAGGAAAATGTCCATTTAGTCCTGTACAAAAGTGATGGAGGAGTGGGGTGCAGGGGAGTGCATAGCAGTCTTTTCTCAAATTGCCAGAGGCAAACTGATTCAACTAGAAAAGGGTTAAATACTGTAAGAAATGATACCCCTCACCACCATTTAAATAAATCATTTTAATATTATAGCGACAGAACTTATTTTAGTAAGAACTCCTTTTGTTTTTTATATTTTTATTGACTCCAAAATTCAAATCTATAACAATGATATTAAATTTAGTCCTACGATGGACTCTGAAAAACAAACTGAGGGTTCTAGAGGGGAGGAGGGTGGGAGGATGGGTTAGCCTGGTGGTGGGTATTGAGGAGGGCACATTCTGCATGGAGCACTGGGTGTTATGCACAAACAATGAATCATGGAACACTTCATCTAAAACTAATGATGTAATGTATGGGGATTAACATAAGAATAAAAAAAAAGTAAAAAAAAATAAAAAATAAAAAAATAAATTTAGTCCTATTTTCAGCAACTTTCATAGAAAGTTTTTGGAGCTATCTCAGTCTACAGAAAGCCGGTATGCAATTTATGTTCTAAAACATCTGTATCAGTCTGCAACATCTGCTCTTTAAAATAGAGAACTACGTGGCTGCAATTTGGAATATAGAAATATTTTTAAAATTGTTCCTCAAAGGAAAATTTAAGGTTTCCTAGTTATTTTTTAACGGTATCTTTTTTTTAAGTAGCACTAACTTTTTTCCTCCCCCTACTGTAAAGATAAAGAATTTAAATTATCCCAACGGTCATTCTCTCACAGTGACATAAAAAAACCTTATACAAAATAAATGAAACAGGCTTTGTGTACTAAACTTTCAACAGAGTTTCATGATTTTCTTCTAGAGAGATCATTATAAATTCTTTTGCTTAGCAACAAAGAAAAGTGGCACAGATGGAATCATCGCTTGCCTACTCATTTAAGCGTTTCAAACAAATCCACAGGAATGAAACTAGTGGGGGGAAGGGCCCCCAAATTTAACGTGCAGTAAAAAATGAAAAACATATATCAAAAATATTTTAAAACGCAAGGTCACAATACCTTCCGCAGTCAGGAATTAAATACATAGTATCTTTGGAGTAGATCCAGCTCTTAAAATAAATTCTTATTAAATGAATACATGAAATAAGTGTGGCAGTAATGTCTAGCTGTATAACATACTCCCACTACTTACTCTCCATATGCAATAGGTTTTTTGGGCACCATAGGATATGTAAAAGACCGGCACCTGAAACAACCTGCATTTCTGAATGCAATCATTATTGCTTACATTCATATCAAGTATTTAAAATGCCTGAAACTCAAGGGGATTGGGTGGATATGTTGAGTTCCCTCTTCCAAAAAATGAAAGCAAGATACATTCTATAACGATATGAAGAGAAAAAGATTCCAATTTCACAATATTTTGAGGAAAAATAAGATATTCTGACTCATAATTTAGTTAATTAATATCTGAAGAACAATTATAATGTTTTGACAATTTACAGATTGCCTTTTTTCTCTCAGTAATTTTGCTGTCTCATTTGGCTTTCTAGTGAAATGAAGCACACTGGTACTAAATTGTTTTCATATATAGGATTTAAAATGCTCAACCACTATTATGAAACTCTGGATTGTTCTACTCCATCTGACATCTGATAATTTTCAAGTACTATTTTTTTTCCGTCTTTATTCCTGTGTGGTCTCCTTCTGCTTCCACTCCATAACTGCTACTTCTTGGTTTATATCTACAGTCTTTTATTTCCTTCCCACACAGAAAAGAAAAAAGGCTCCTTAATTTTCTGAGGTCTTTCCTACTATACACTGAATATAATACCATTTCATGAATCTTTATTTCACTGTGTCCAACCTATGCTTCAGAAGGCTGAAAACAGATGTACTCACATGTGGTTTTAATGTATTTCATGCTGCTCCATTTCTAAACAGTAAGTACCAATTTCACAGGCAAGCAAGGCACAAATAACAGTAAGATACAATATTCCCCAAATGATCAGCTGACTACCTGTAATAGTAAAAGATTCTTCTGTCCAGGTGAAGCAAATACTTGATAAGCCTAATAATTTTGCAGCAATGAGCAAGCTGTCACCTGGGATATCAAAATTCATTTGACTGTCTGTAGCTTAGGCTCCTAGCTTATGAGACTGGGTGTGTAGTAAAGAAAATGAAATCAGTCTCAGGGGAAGAGCTTCTACGGACTGTTACCGGCATTGGTTATGGAGAAGGCAATATACAATTTCGTGGATAAAAATAACATACAGACATGCCAGCTGATCAGAGAAAGGACATGGAGATATGGTAGGGGGGAGGACCCTTTTCCTCCCAAAGGGCTAATCCCCTGTATATGGAGAAAATTATAGTAGCCTTAAAATTCTTAGAGAAACTATTTAAACAGTAAGCAACACTAATATAAATCATGAAATGAAACCCAGGTACTCCTTTTGCACATTTGTTAAAATGTTAAAAAAAGAACATGAAAGGTTTTCAGCAAGCCAGTTGGAATCAATAACACGTTCATAAAGGAACTCAAAAGCTATATTTGAAGGTTCCTAGGCATATTAAGCATTTTGTCTGTTGACTGCAAAAATAAAATTTTAAACTGCACTACATTAAGGGAGTTGTTTTTGTTTTTGTTTTTGTTTGCCCAAAATGAAAAGCAAAATTCAGTTTTCTGTTTGCATTTTAAATTTAAATGAATAATATAGCCATATCAATCCATTCAACTTGTAGTTCTTGTATCAACTCTAGGCTTTATTATTTGAATACATACAACAAATCACATTTCTATGAGGAACTGCAAATGAAGGATAAAAATAAATGAGGTCATTCATAATATACTTTATGAAATTATTTTTAAGATAAAATAAACCCAAATATAAAATTTGCCTCCCTATGATGGGTTCTTTTTTAAAACAGTCAAATTAATTCTTTTAACTGAATTCTTATAATTTTTTCCTGAGAGGCATATTATATTCTATTAGTCTCACAGAATCATTGTCCATTTTCTGTGTTCTCCATTTCTAAGGTAGCAGAGCACATGGAGGGGTTTTTATTTTCAAAATGGATTGGCAGGTTTTTATATTTATTTTAAAAGGACAACATGTTGTTTTTAAGATATTCAACTTTGTTATCATCTTTAAACAAAATCTCACAATAGAATCACTGTTAAAATCAAGCATAGCTTTCCTAATAGCTACCTAATCAAAGGAGAGTTTGACCAGAAATGAAGTATTCCCTTGAGCCAAACTACATTTTGGTAGTGACAGACTAGAGTGATATAAAGTTCATCATCTTGGTTTACAAAAAAAAACAAGCATAACTAAAATGTGGCATTTTAGGACCATGAACTCACCTATGAATTCTTTACTGCTCTTTGAAGAAAAAAAAGGGACAAAGTTCATTTGATATGCTTAAGTCACTTTGGCACTTAAGCTTACGTAGAAACTGACTTTCTCATTTGATAAGCATGAAAACAGACTTAATACATATTTAGTAATAATCTGTACCAATTACTGAGTGTTTTCTATGAACTAGGCAGTATGCTGCATTTCATAGATATATCATACCATTTGATATTCACAACCACCACAAACTGTAGTGGCAGAATGGCAGTTTAAATCCAGATCTACCTGACTCTAACACCCATGGCCTTTCCACTCTGCCACACTTCCTTTTATAAATAACTATTTTACAAAACCTTTATGTTCTCAGACTAGGCCAATCAGATTTAATGTTTTCTGTCATCAGACTTAACTTTTCATTATCCCTACAGAATCAGCTTAAAGAAACTTAATTTAAGTAAAAGTTGGTAGAGGAAATTAAAAAGGGAATATAGAATAAAAGCAGAACTTTACACAATGATTTAGCAAACTAGGAGAAGAAATAGAAATAAACCTGAGAGATGTCCTGGCTATATCTAAATCCAGGAAATGCTACTGTTAGTCTTACTAGAATAATGTGTGCAACTCTTATATTTAACCTAAGTACTAGTTAGAGGCTTGCTTCTTAGAAGCAATACATAATAAATGGTTTATATCTGCTACTGTTTGTAAACTGTGTTTTCTCTGAAAGGCCCTTATCATGAAATAAAATAAATAAAATAAAATATCATAAAATAAAAAGAAATAGGCTCTTATAATGAAAATGAGTTCTAATTAGTTATTATCCCTAGTATCAAGTACGTAAGAGGCTCCCCCCAAAAAAGAAAGAAAGAAAGTTGCTGAAGTCATCTAACACATTAAGAATAAACAAAGTCCTTTACCTTTAACTACTTTTTCTGTACTTAGCTTTTAATTTTGAAATAATTGCAGACTCTTGGCAAGTTGCAAAAACAGTACAGAGAGATCCTATATGTCCCTTACCCAGTGTCTTCAAGTGGTGACATCTTACATAACTATAGTACAAACCAGGACACTGACATTGGTACAATCAATCCACAGACCATATTCAAATTTCTCCTTTAGCTAGTTTTTAAGAGTGTGCAGTTTTTCTGGTGCTAGAAAGGGCCTTAGTCTCTCCTCACTTTTCTGATGAGAAAACAAAAAGAAGGGTCAAAGAGGCTGAAATAGTACCCAAAGTCAGAGTGCTAAGAAATGGCAAAAATAAAGCTGACTCTGAATGAGAGATCATCTTTCCTCAGAAACAAGAGTGTGTATTCGGATTAGAGTCACCCATCAGAATTCCAAGAGGAATTCAGTAAAGATCTTCAAAATATTTTTACTTCAAAGTTATCTCAACAGCTGGATGCATATTTTTTTCACATATTATTTTTCATCTCTCCAGACCTCAAACAGCTCTCCTCATCAAAAAATTTACCATTGTTGGTCTGTTGAAAAATACTTAAAAGTTTCATTGCATTAGTAATGTAATAAACCAAACTCAAAGGAAAACCAGGCCAGGCTGGTCATCACTTAAAGTACAGGCTGTTTTGCCACCTTTGAACCCAGTGCAAAGCTATGTCTGGCACAAAGCAGGATCATAAACACCGAATGAATGAATGAATGGACGAACGAATGAAGGAACAAATAAACAACTGGGATGACCAAATATACCAAACATTCCAAATTTCTTAAAAAAACAAGCAAAGAAAAACAAGAACAAAAAAACCCTCCTTTCTAATTAAAAGACTTTTGTGCAGAAAAATATTTTATTTTGTGGGGTAGTTTTCACAAAATCAGAGCTGGAAGGGCCCTTAGAGAATACCTCCTCTGGTAATTCTCAATCCTGGTTATCCATGAGCATTACATGAGACATTAAAAACTAACATGCCAAGCCCTACCCCACACCTGGAATGGGGCCCAGGCATCTATATTTTATTTTTAAAGCTTCCCATTATAAGTCCCTTACTGCCATAGTGATTCTAAGTCCCTAATTATAAAGATTAGAAATTGAGGCCTTGGGGTGCCTGGGTGGCTCCGTCGGTTAAGCGTCTGCCTTCAGCTCAATTCATAACCTCAGCGTCCTGGGGTCTCAGCGTGGAATCTGCTTCTTCCTCTCCCTCTACCCCTCCCTGCACTTGTACTCATGCACGCTCTCTCTCTCTCAAAATAAATAAAATCTTAAAAAAAAAAAAAGAAAGAAATTGAGGCCTAGTCAAAATGAAATGTCTTATTCAAGATAACACACCTAGTTAGTATTAGAATTGAGACCAGAATCCAAGTAGAAATAGCACTATTTTTTAACATGATCCATAGAAAATATTTCAAGAATACAATTTCATTGGCCATTTTTTGAAATGTGAAACTAGACCAAAAACTCTACCAACACTTTGAACTCTACTAGTGTATAGTCATTGTCATGGGTGGAGAGACATACAGGTTTGAGGCACTGAGCATTTTTTTTGCCTCAGATATAAAAAAATGAGGTACATGGTTCATGTCTTTCCAGTTAACTGCCCACCCTTAGCAATTAGTACTCTTGTAGTTCTCTTAATTGATATTGTGATGGGCGTACAGTGGATACCCATCAAATATGTTTGAGTTTTTAATAAGAGAGGTACATGTATAAAATTGATGGAACTGACTACATACAAAATATGAATCCATAAAATTTGCCATACTGCTCCTGAGATTATATATATAATACAAAATTTTAACTATTCACTAAAATCAAATAGATTTTTAAAGTTACCTTTAATGGAATCATTTTCAGCTCTCATAATGTCAATGAGTGAACTCTCCAGTGAGTGCATATCAAATGTTCTGGGGCGATCCTGTAAACACAAACAGCCACAAACCACTTTTAAAATAGCTTTTAATTGTAAAAGGAGACAATAAGCTGCTTTCAATGGGACACAGATCAAAAAGGCAATTTTACTCCCTCTATGTATAAGGTACATTATTACTGCATTTTATTTTTTAACACTTACAAAACATCAAAACCACAAAAGTAGCCAAGCCTCAGCAAAGAGTGATTTGATTTCTAATAATTATTTCAATAAAAGCATTATTTTTACTAATAAAGCAGAGGCAACTAAAACCAGTTTCCATATAGTCAACAACATGAAACAAATGTAAAATAAAATTCATAATCTTTGTCTGCCACTTAAGATTGCAGTAACATGGCAAAACTTTCCAAACTTGCTCCAGCAGTCATGTACTGCGCTGCCATTCAGCAGATACTGCTACTGAATAGCAATATTCAGAATAGTTATTCAGAATAGCTATATTTTCTTATAAACCAAAATGTGAAAATAGTTATCCAAGGTCTATAAGACCACTAAGTGGCAAAGTAGTCTTCATTTTGTTGCCATTAAAATTAAAGGGAAGACAGGGTGTCAACACTGTTGGTCTAAACCCTGGCTTAACAAAATGCATTTCAAGAGTGGGTGAGGAATCTTAAAATATACAATGACCCAACTGCTCTGGCATTCTTCCAGAGGAAAAGTACTAGAAATAACTAAAATTAAAGTGTGGCTTGATAAGTGAAAAGTAAGAGATGAAACATTTTAAGAAGCAGTAATACAGATTTCTGACCCACCTCAAGAATAAAACTGGTGGTACACACATGGACACAACTGCAAGAATATTAAAGAAAAAAGGGGCTTCCACAGGAATTTGACAAGCAGAATTCTATAACTTTCTTTTCAGCTTTATTTTCTCTTACATTACTTTTTTAACTCAAAGCTCCGGCTTTTTAAAAAAGTTCACCTGATTTTATCCCCCACCCTTTTTTAAACTTTAAACTTTTTTTAAACTTTCTCCCTTTCCTAGCTAACTTCTAGAACCTTAAGGCTGATAGAGTACATTCTCCACTGGACAGCATTTTTTGATCAACCTGACATTTCTCCTCTGTCCTTCCATAACACTACTTGTCCTATTTCCCTGAAATAGGGATCACTTCTCCTGACCCCATCCCACCATGCAGGTAATCAGAATGTTCACTGAATTAATTGTTTTACGATACCAATTTTTTTTCACCTCTGTAACTTCAGGAGTCCAAAGACAGTTATATTTGCTATAATCCAATATTTAAAACAAAGAGTATTACAGGATTTTTCCGGTGGGGGGGTGTGTGTGGAGAGGATGAAGATGGGGATGGGGAGCAGGTGCCTTAACATGCTATTCTGCTCTGAACTGGTATGACTCCCTCCAGAACATCTTTCCCACTTTTATTCTTGATTCTTTCCTTATCATCTTCATCTACTCAACATGGTCAATAGAGAAGAAGGAGGACACATGGTCAGAATCAGAATTTCTAAAGGTTAGTGTTCACAAAAAGGAAAATACTGTTCTGGTTTTTTTTTTATCCTTCTTCATCTTAAGCACTGAATTAAATCAAAACTTGTATTGCATATTCTTTTGGAAGCAAAGTGGATTTGAGGCAAAATTTGAGAAATAAGTTAATACGAAATTCCACTCATTCTACAGTTATTAGATTTGTCCTCTGTTCTGAAATCTATGAACCACACCCATAACCAGGCCAGCCACTCTACTATCTCCAATATAAAACCAATCTTGGAGGCAATAATTCTCGGTGTCTAGTAACTTGTCTATGTCCTTGGCCAGTTTCCCAAGGGTAGGAAGTTATATCTTACATCAAATGTTCCCAATGTATACAACTCCACAGGGTGACAGTATGCCAAGATATTCATCTCCTAAGCCCACAGGACTGACAGATGCGGTAGGAACTCCCTAGCAGATGATGTCTGCTTCAATATTATGTTTTCTAGGTGTGCCATGAGGTGACACAGGTTGAGAAACCTTGTCCTACATTTCTGTATCACTGTGCCTCACACAGGACCTGACAGGTAGAAGGTACACATGTTTGCTAAAGCAATGAATAAATGAATTCCTTCAAGTAATTTCGTAAATGTTTAAAATATTTCTTTCCTTCTACTTCCTTAAGGTTTGTTTTTTGTATTTTCCCACCCTGCTGTAGCGTTGTAGGTTTTCTTTTGCCAAAATAACTGTAATGGGTAGTGTGGTAGGGGGTACTCAGTTTTTTTTTTTTTTTTTTTAATGCAACTAAAGCAGTAAGCAACCTTGTGAATTTCCAGAACTTGCATTTTGCCAATCACTGAATAACAAGATCATTGAAGAGAAGCAATTGATAAAGAATATTACACAGTGTGTTTTGGTTTATGACAGCTGTGTCCATTAAATAAAGAAGCTTCCTTTTTACCTCTGAGTTTCTAAATGTGGTACTGGAATTTTAGCAAAGCCACTTTGTTACTCTCTCCCCCCACATATTGCCTGAAACATAGATTTTTGCTAAGATAATGTCCACAACAGCCAAACTGTGGAAAGAGCCAAGATGTCCATCGACAGATGAATGGATAAAGAAGATGTGATATATATACAATGGAATATTATGCAGCCATCAAAAGGAATGAGATCTTGCCATTTGCAACGACGTGGATGGAACTGGAGGATATGCTGAGCGAAAAAAGTCAATCAGAGAAAGACATGTGTCATATGACCTCACTGATATGAGGAATTCTTAATCTCAGGAAACAAACTGAGGGTTGCTGGAGTGGGGGGTGGGGTGGGAGGGATGGGGTGGCTGGGTGATAGACACTGGGGAGGGTATGTGCTATGGTGAGCACTGTGAATTGTGCAAGACTGTTGAATCACACATCTGTACCTCTGAAACAAATAATGCAGTATATGTTAAGAAAAAAAAAAAAAGAAGATAGCAGGAGGGGAAGAATGAAGGGGGTGAAATCGGAGGGGGAGACGAACCATGAGAGACGATGGACTCTGAAAAACAAACTGAGGGTTCTAGAGGGGAGGGGGTGGGGGGATGGGTTAGCCTGGTGATGGGTATTAAAGAGGGCACGTTCTGCATGGAGCACTGGGTGTTATGCACAAACAATGAATCATGGAACACTACATCAAAAACTAATGATGTAATGTATGGTGATTAACATAACAATTAAAAAAAGATTTTTGCTAAGATAACCCCTGACTTCTAATTGGTGGAATACATTAAAATTAAAATCCTAAATGAAATTTTTAAATTTTCAAGTAATGCTTTATAGGATTAAAAACAAACCCTCTATCCTTTTTATACTTTGTCATGATTTAATACAAGAGTGACAAATAAATACCAATATACAAACTCTGATCAACTGGTATAGACCCTCAGATGCAATGTGTTGGGAAGGATTTTCAGGCTTTGTATGGATTCAGAAGAGAACAGGGTCTGGACAGATTGCTGATGATTTAAGTGCAAGGTACAGGACCCAATGGCACAGTTACCACATTCTTGCCAACCCTTGCCAATATGTATTCTTCCCCACAGTCCAACCTTATTATAATTATTATAAATGACTACATTTGTATAACATTTTATTTCTTATGATGCTTTGGCAATTCAAAGAGTTCAAAAGCCACATATTTTGTCAAGTAAACATTCTGTTCTCAGAGAGGGTCTAAAGTTTATCCTTCTTGATTTATTCCCTCTCACTGATCTTTTCCAACCATTTTTAACCTCTAATGAAAAACAAAAGCAAAAAACTAAAATGTAAGTGTGCCACTAGGAAATAGGTGGAGGAGTAGAAACAAATAAATAAACCCAAGGAATAAGAACAGCAGCACAAACGATGCTGGTTTTCCTACCCGATAGAGTGTCAAATCAAGAGGGCTCTGACTGCCATATTTCATTCTCTGATTTTACCCGTATTGATTGCTAATTGGGCCAAATATCATAATCACTTATCTATTTTCTTGGATCCATTTCCCAGAAAGTAAACTAACTATAAAATAGAAACCTTGCTAAGTGACAACTCTTCTTGATTGAATGTGAGCTGATAACCAAAATATGAACATCAGCATAAATCAGAAGAATGAGCATTAGACACTAGGAAGCCCCAACTCCACCACTGGTGTGTCAGGTGAGCTTGGGCCCTTTCATCTTCTAGACCTTTGCTTATCTGAAGAAGGAAAGAGTTTGATTAGATCTCTAATGTCCTTTTCCTAACTCCAAAATATATTTGTATTCTAGCTTCCTGACATCCTTAGCTTGTGCTCTCCCAAGATTTAATTTAAATTATAGTGATGAGTATGGCAGGAAGCAAAGCGTAAAGGAGAATGACTAATAAAAACTCATCACTTTGTGCCCACAAGAAGGTGAGGGTCAATCACAGGTTAATAAGAAAATGAACCCTTGGGGCGCCTGGGTGGCTCAGTCGGTTAAGCGTCTGCCTTCAGCTCAGGTCATAATCCCAGGGTCCTGGGATCGAGCCCCGCATTGGGCTCCCTGCTCCGCGGGAAGCCTGCTTCTCCCTCTCCCACTCCCCCTGCTTGTGTTCCCTCTCTCGCTGTGTCTCTCTCTGTCAAATAAATAAATAAAATCTTTAAAAAAAAAAAAAGAAAGAAAATGAACCCTTAGCGTCTTAGGACAGTCACTACATCTTCTTATGCTATACATAATGCAAAATAACAAGCTTTTTAAATAAAAAAAATTACTTAAAACAATTGGTCGAAGTGGGATGCCCTGATTTCAGATAATAGGAGCAAAGAATCTATCGTGAAACAAAAAAACACCAGCAACCAAATTTGCTTCAAGCCACCTTCGCCAGTTTCTCTCGGCAGCCTAAAGGGAGAAAAGGGAGAAAAACAGAACTACCTTTTATTGAGCATCTACTAAGTACCTGCCTTTATTTTAGGTACTTTATTAATACTGTCTTAATTAATACCGCCTTATAAGTTAGATGGCATTATTCCTGTTTTAATGATTAAAACTAAGACCAAGGAAAATTCCATAATTACTGCACAGACAGGTTTCTGCATAGTTCAGCAGCTTAGTCGGGATTCAAGCCTAAGTCTCCCTCCAAAGCAGGCGATAATTCCTTGGGTAAGGTAATGGTCATGGCAGTCAAAGGACCACTCTAATTAAGACATACATTTGAATGAATGAGATATTCTGCTATAAAGGTCCTGGGAGCAGGAACACGCTGGCAAGTGCCCAGCAAACAGCAGGCACTCAAATATTTCTCCATAAATCAAAAAAAGAACAAAATGTATATATAAGAATAATATAGGAATGATATCAGAGGTACTAAAAAGGTAAGAAGTCTGGGGCGTCTGGGTGGCTCAGTCGTTAAGTGTCTGCCTTCGGCTCAGGTCATGATCTCAGGGTCCTGGGATCGTGCCCCACATCGGGCTCCCTGCTCAGCAGGGAACCTGCTTCTCCCTCTCCCACTCCCCTGCTTGTGTTCCCTCTCTCGCTGTGTCTCTCTCTGTCAAATAAATAAATAAAATCTTAAAAAAAAAAAAAGATAAGAAGCCTGATAAGATATTCCTTCTTCCTACTGAGGTGACAAACAGATGTGGTGCACAAATTAGAAAGCTACCACAAATGCCTCTCTAGGTTTTCTACTGCCAACCACAGAAGTAAAAGTGGTAGGAAGAGTAGCAATAATAATGATAATAGCAGCAGCTATCAAGTTCTAATGCTTTACATGCGTGATCTTATTTATTCCTCACAAAAATCCTACACAATTAGGTATCCCATTTCACAGATGAAGAAACGGAGGTTGAGAGTGATTAAATAACTCTATCAATGCAAAGTAAGTGGAAGGGCAGAATTTGAACCTAGGCCTTCTGACTCTACAACATGTGAGCTTAATAATCATGAATGAAAATAGAAGAGCACCAATTATCTTCAAGGCTCAGCAAAGCAAACTTGATTACCATACTTAGATCTCTAACAAGTCAATATGAAAATCAAAGTTGGTAAAAAATAAAAATAATAATGTTCTGATAAAACAAATTAGTATTTCAAAAATCAGAACCCATGACTGCCATGGCAAAATAGGAAGACTTACATCAGCAAATAGCTGATGACATGACTTTTCCTAACATTCCAGAAGTAGCCAAAAGAAACATGTGAACCTGTTGGTCTATTACCAACAGGAAGAATAACTACACTGCAATTATATCACAAACCAAAATCATCATTCATGGCTTTTTTTCTTTTTTTTAACATCCAAATGGATACTCTAAGCCAGTGTTTCTCATACTTGAGAGCATATCAGAATCATCTGGAGGTCTTGTTAAATCATAGAGTACCCATAAAGTGTCTCATTCAGTAGGTCTGGGTAGGGTCCAAGAATTCACATCTCTAACAAGTTTCTAAGTGATGCCAGGGACCACATTTTGAGAAGCACTGAGTTAAGCAATTACATTCAACAGGTTAATTTCCTTAGGCAGGTGGCATTGTCACTTGTAGCTGACTGGCCATGATACAGTTCAGCTTAAATATTCTACATCAACCATTTTAAGGTTTCCACATGAAGAGGCAGCCCTTGCTCTCAGAACCTAAAACGAAGCCCTCTCCAAGCTCTCAGATGCCCAACTTGAAAAAAGATTACAATCAAGTTCAATTTCAACAAATCAACCACCATGACCACTCTATTATTGGTCTTGTCTTTTTATGTTTGAGTTAGTATGTTTTCCCATCACTAGATGGGGTCTAAAACACACAAAGTACTTAACTGAATATAACACATCATTAAGAACCAAAGTCAAAAGTCAGCTACTCCCTTAACTCACTCTCTCCCTATAAAGACAGACATTACTGTGATCGTCACTTCCCAGACAGCTATGTATCTGTATCAGCTGATGAGGTTTCTCTTTCTGACTTAAACTTTCCCTAGTGAAGAAGGGAAAAGAAAATATTTTGGTTTGAAAGTTAAGTATATGCCAGTATGTCAGCTGCCAAAATAAATACGAAGTTTGAAATGCCAGTGAGCCCATAATTAATCAAAGGTACTACAGGAGTTTTAATCTGAGATTTGCCAAAATGTAAATGTTCTTCTTGGATTAAATATTTAAGACCACAGGCATCAAAAATTGACTACATAGTCAACTTTCAAGATTCCACTTCCAGATGATCCTCACATCCCTGTGCAGGCACAAGTCCCTTTTTCCCCATCCCCCTAGCATGATGCCATTCCATATGATGTTGACAGTTCCCTTACAGCTACCCCCCCAGTGGACTGTGAGTACCACTCACCTCTCCATAGCCACAGACTGTAGCATATGTGAAGCATACTGTAGTCCCATCATCATCACCGCCACCATTATTAAAGTGGCTAACATGTCCCTCCTGGTTCAGTGTTGTGCATCTTATATGGATTATGTATGATTTACATACATTTGTTCCTCACAACCATCATGTAAAGCGTATACAAGTATCATCCCCATTTTAGGCAAATAATGCTATACGAAGTTAACTAATCGCTCTCAAAGTCATACAGTAAGTGGAGGAGCCTGACTTCAGAGCAGAAGCTCAGAAAAGTGGTTCATTTAAATAAGCCTCATCATGACCTCGAAATTTCAATTTATAAACAAACACCTGGCAGATATGACGTCCTTCACTATACACAGGGCCTGAATGCTGAGAACGAGGGTCAGAGGTTAAAGTCAAAGAGGTAATTATCTAAAGTAAAAGAAACCACATTCAGTAGCATCTTGTATTTCTGAACATGTTCCCTCTTAGTCAGTACTTTCTCATTATGATGCTTAATAATGAAGGCAGAATCTTATAGACTGTAGGCTACTAAATGCTCCCTATAAAAAACTATAACTAAATAAATGAATGTCTTTGGTGTATTACCCCGATTGGAGCAACAGTTCTGTTTGCTCCCATGTGAACTGATGAATCAGATCTCTTCAGAAAGCCTTTGAGAAAACTTTCTTTAATTCCACCTTCATTAAATAAACAACTTATTTTGAGCATTAGAAATCCTTAAAATCGTAAACATTTCTTGTCACCACTTAACTGAATTTAAAAAAACAAACTGCCATTCCAGACTTGCTTAGTCAGTTCCTGGATCAACAGACCCCTTCTTCTCTTGACTATGTGTACATTCTCACCTTGCCTGGCAGAGAGAAATAATTAAAATCTATTCTATTCCAAGGGACACCTGAGTGGCTCAGTTAAGCATCTGACTTTTGATATCAGCTCAGGTTATGATCTCAAGGTTGTGAGATCAAGCCACACGTCAGGCTCCCCACTAGGTGTGGAGCCTCCTTAAGATTCTCTCCCTCTCCCTCTGTCCCCCACAACATGGCTCTCATGCTCTCTCTCTAGAAAAAAACAAACGAACAAAAACAAACAACAAAATACTATTCTATTCCAACACCTGAGTTTAAATTACCACTTATTAGACAAGTGATCTTGACATCACAGAATCTCTGAACCTTGGTTTCATCAGCAAAATGAGGATGATACCCCTCCCTTATAAAACTGGTGAGGAGAAATGAGATAAGGTATCTGACAGATTGTACAAAAGGTGCAGCAGTTAGTAGATCCATTCAATAAACATTCCCTCTGCCCCTCCTCTCTCTGGTGAAATGGCAAAAGAGCCTGAAATTAACATATTAAGTTAGATATTGTTATATCTGAATAATTCAGCTATTCTGTGCTATTTCCTGTAGCCCATTTTCAAAGGAAAATGAAACAGAAAAAAATATTCCTCCTACATAATAAGCTACTCAGGGCAAGAAGTCACTCATTTCAGGAAAACAGGTAAATACTACTAAAACTCAACCCTAAGGAATGAAGTCATTTAGACCCTTCTGGCCCTTCCTCTGTTCTATGTCTGCTGGGCCTGATCAGGGTCCAGAGTCAGCAAAGAAAATGGCCACCCAAATGCACAATCTTTATTCCTAAACTGAGGTTTGCTTGTGTTCTGTAACCTATGAAATCTCTCTTGTGAGCCTTGAGAGCAATGTCAAAAAGCAGCCTATGCCCAGTGTCAGCCTTTGTGGGCCCTCATAGTTCCCCCCCCCCCCCATCCTTAGCTCTCCAGAGTTTCCTGAGCAGAAGGCACTTCTAAACACCCAGGTACAAAGAAGTCACCAGACTGTACACGTCACGAGGAGAAGGAGCATGCTTGCCTTGGTCATGTATTCCCAGCATATGGGCCATTGAAAGTATCAAACATTTATAGGTTGAAAGAGAGCAAGAGGTGAAAAAGTTTGATGTAGTCCAAAGGCCAGCAAAAGGCCCCAAACCTCTAAATTCTTCTTTAAAAACAAAAACAGACAAGCAAAAATACAACCAAAGAGCTCCCAGCTCCCTGTCCTTTCAGAGATCCTTCCCACAAGTCCATGGAAGCTCAAACCTGGGCTAAGAAGGTAAGAATAAGCTGGAGAAAGGAAAACTAGAGAATCTCCTCCCAAATTTTCAGTCACCAATTGATGTTTTAGCACTTTTGTTGGATCTCTCACCCCTCCCTTATTTATTTTTTTTATGGCCATGTGACCACCAACAACTTCTCTGTCCAGAAGGGAGGAGATGAGGCCAGCAGTGATTTCCTTAGAGATTAGTACCAGCTTGAGTGGTGAAACAAGCTGAGCAGGTGCAACAGAAATGTGGGCCTTGCTTAGGTTTCTATCTTTTCTTAAAAACCACTAGGAAATTTCTTTGTTGTTGTTTTTATGGGGAGAAAAAAAGACTCCAGCACTTACAATTGGAATGATACAATCTCTGGGAACTGCTTTAAAATAACATGAAAGGGGAGAAGGTTAGGAAGAAGACAGAGGAGTTTGTCCAGGAGTCGATCATTGTTGAAGCCAGATGATATGCACATGGGGTTTGTTATACTATTTTGCCTATTATTGAATATGTTTAAATTTTTCCCTAATAAATTTAAAAGACGTGAGGGAAAACACTTTACCAAAATAGAGACAGGGAAAAAAAGAAAAAAAAACGGTTGGTCACTAAATTTTTTAGCAGTGTTCAAGAAAACGAGGACATCATCTAGCCTGATTCCCACTATTATTTAAGTACAGTGACTTTATTTTAAAAAATTATAGTTTAGTTTATGAAATTCTTCTTTAAAATTATGCTCGAATTACCATATACAAGTTATACCATATTTAATATTTTAAGAATATGTGCTATTTTCAAGATTTTGAATTAATATTTCTATTTGATGACCAGTCAAAGCAAACAAGAAAATGAAGGATCAGGAAGGTTAAGTAGCTTGCCCTAGGTCATATAGTTGGTAAGTGGCAGACCCATATCTGGAACCCAGATCTGACTTCCATACTATAATTAGGAGATTTTTCTGAATAGCAACATTCTTATGCTCACTTTTTTTTTTTTAAGGTTCTGACAGATGTAAGATGACAACAGCTATTTTACTGACTAGCACTAGATGCATTCCTCAAAAACATCTGGAAGGACTACTATTAAAAGTATGTTACATAATATTTAAATATAAATATGGCTTTAGAATGTATAATACTGAGGGATTAGCTATAACTTAGTTTAGATATATAAAAAAATAATGATTGGGATATTTCTGGTAATTATTCAGCAAACAAAAATTGCCCAATCTAAATACAATATGAAAAGTACTTGTACATCTTAAGACTTTGAACTTTAATAATTCAGTTTGCAAACATGAGAGAGGACCTATAAGTGGCTGATGGAGTTTCTTCCTTGACATGTAATGAGACCCGAACTCGACTACCCATAGGTTAAAGTTTGCCTTTTGTGGTACCATTTTGCCACAAGACTTAAATAAGCACATGCTGCATACAAGTAATACATTTATAAATGTGACCATTAATAAAATATTTGAAAATACCACACTGTTTTTTTATACCTAAAGTTGGATCTGTTAATTTGCCTTAAAGTTTAAAACAGCTCATAGATTAAAATGACAGGAAATTATCAGTTGCTAATGTGTTTATAATGAGGAAAAAAAGCATGTTTAGTATCATTCAGGGATTAGCACAGATCAAAAATACATTATAAACCAAACCAAAACAACTTTTATAAGATATCTAGGCTTGTCCCTAGTCCATAACATTGGAGGTGCTCAATAAATATGTACTAAATAGGTTAATTGGGCGCCTGGGTGGCTCAGTTGGTTAAGCAACTGCCTTCGGCTCAGGTCATGATCCTGGAGTCCCGGGATCGAGTCCCACATCGGGCTCCCTGCTCAGCGGGGAGGCTGCTTCTCCCTCTGACCCTCCCCCCTCTCATGTACTCTCTCTCATTCTCGCTCTCCCAAAATGAATAAATAAATCTTTAAAAAAAATAGGTTAATTAAAATATAAAAAACAATACTGAATTCCAGGATAAAAGCTAAAATATACCCAATTCAAACCTATGGTAACTCTTCCTATCTCTTATCCAAAAAAATCACAAATTCTCCTTTGAAATAGTCTCTTTTAATGTATACAAAAGCAATCAAATGTTCTAAATTTCTTAAAATAACCATAGGCAAAATCTTTCAAAATACTGAAAGATGTAGTCTACCAATACTAATGAAAGTTTAGTTATATACAATTATAAAACTTCTCAAGAAAACTGATTAATTCTGCTAAATGTTTTATCTGTCCTAGGTTACATCTAGCTTATTCAAAAGAGTACTCTAAGAAGTAAAGTACATATAATAAGATAAGCAATACAAAGGACTGTTCAAAATCTTTCATAGATACTATATTTGTAATTAATTTCATTATTTTACAAATTTTAGAGAGGCATACTTTAAATTAAAAAAAAATTTAAGCTACCTACTATGGCCACATACTTAAGGTGCCTCACAAAAACCCTTCACTATTGGGTATTATTACCTTGATGAGGTTTTCTTCCTGAATTTAAGCAATTTGCTCAAGGTCACAAAGCTAATTACAGTGCAGAGTCAAACTCAAGTCTGCTTGGATCCAGAGCTTATGTTTCACTCTACTACATGTTTGGCCTCAGAAAATAAACCTATCTCAGTAATTATTCAAGTTTCACCTTCAGAAAGTGATTAAAAATAGGACTATACCTTTATTATTCTATCTACTAAGAATTTTCTGAAAACCTGAAAGTGGAACTCTTTCTGTTTCAATAATATAAAATGTGATGAGAATCTATACTAAACTTGAAGTGAAAAAAATTACAGATTGCTATAAATTTATCATGGTAAAAATATACTTTAATTTCTGCAAGAGTAATTTTCTTTGAACAATTAAATATAAAATGAGTTTGTCAGGAAATATTAAAACAAATGCTCATGTTATGAGCTCCCTGCCTTAAAGAGAAACGCATTATACACATTATCTTATCTGTGATGGGACTAAAACCTGAGGTACAATGTAGTGCTGAAAAAAATGTGATAATGGATCTTCAAGCTAATTCTCCTTATAGCATGATAAAGTCATTAAAAAAATAAATATAGGCTATAAAATTTAAACTAGGCATATGTTAACTTTAAGATTACTTTTCCATTTCTTTCTCATGAACACCAACAAGGATTATTCTTAAAAGCATAAACCCATGAACTAAGAGCATCTTTCTAGTTGCAACAGTTCACTAAGCTAGCTATCAATAGGTTTTTCCTGAAAGGTGTGGAACAATGTGTTGATCATATTCCATGGCTTCTGTGAAGACAACAAAAAGTAATCAAAAAACACTACCCCGCCCAAGTTTTGATTCCATCAGAAAAGCAATTAAACCTAGTTCAAAGGCTTTCTACAAAAAGGCATAAAATTGTACTTGGTATGCTTTCCCAAGTTTTTTCTCAATTATGCTGGAGCCAAAACCATCCAACCCATACTTTATAATAAAGAAATTAATTTCCCTTCTTCTAATATAAATAAATACAAAGTCAAAGAAAATGTTTCCCATACAAAGATCCCTCCTGGGACTATATAAAAAACCAAAAAGTGTAATGAGGTTATACTTAGACAATTGTAATAATTCACCATGACTTTCAGAACTGAAGCAACGCAGTAACTTTCTATTTTCAAATATTAGATGCCATATATAATTTTAAGGATCAATAAACTGACAACACAAGCAGAGTTATTAAAGTGACATGAATTATTTGCCTGGCTAAGACAACAAATCCATGGTGACTGTGTCTGAAGTCAGAGCAAATGGGTTCTAAATCCTAAAATGTCTCCCTATCAAGTTTTAGGGATGGTCTTTGTGAAAGATTTTGTCTACCCTCCTCCTTTTTATTTTTTCATTTTTTATTTTTTTTTGCCTACTTCCTGGTTTTTAGCTAATGGAGGTGTGAGCATAACTGAGCTGAAGATAAGAGACTATCAGAATATACTCTACACAATTCTCCTTTACTTTCCTGTAAGGACAGAAGATCTAGGCACCCCTCCAAAGAAGTGCTGTATTCAAATAAAATTATTGGCAAGTGCCCCAATATATCATTTGGTTTGGACACTGGAATTCCAGGATGTGTTTGGCAGGACATGGGAGGATTTTTTTCCCCTTAATGTAAGGGTCAAAACAAACATTGCCCAGTATTAGTTACGTACCAGGTAAATTCTTTCCTTTCAATAATACTAATATTATAATGTAGCCATGTATACTGCTGGATCCTGTCATTTCTGTGGTGTATTTCCAGATCTCTCTATAACACCTAAGGAATTCTTGACAAAGCCATTAAAACTGAACTACTAACATCTGTAAAATTTCTTTCCTAAAATTAATAGTGTTTAGGGTAATAGATTTAAATAAGATGGCAGCAGTTCAAAGTGTGGTTGTGTTTGCAGCAATTTCAATTTCACAGGAGCTCACCTCAGGACCATAAGGAACTTAGACATCACCTCCGTCACCCCCGCATTTTATGGAGAAACTGAGGCCCCCAAATGTTATACTGATAGGGCAAAGAGCACACCTAGTTTCCAGGCTCCCAGTCAAATAAATGTTCCTTCACGTTTTTCATATCAAATTTAACCAAGTAATTCATACCAACCCAAAACTGTATTTTTTTTTTTGCCAAAATCAATTCAAAAGAGTAATTGTTAAAACACACACACATGCACACACACAGAACTACATACATTAAGTAAGCATACAGTATTCAGTTTACTAACTTCTTGTGATTTTTTCAAAACCCAAAACTCCAGTGTGACTTTCAAATCACCCCCACACTTGCTCCTGACTCCCTGAACCCTCCCTCCTGTTTCTAAAAGTGGTGGGGGATGATGAGCAGAAATCAACAATTTACTTTCTAATCCTACCATATTTGAGCCAGGTATATTGACTCATCCTTTTTCCATCCTCAGCATAAGACAACAACAATTCTAAGGGAAGAGTTAGTTTCTAACAGTTTTTTAGTAGCAATCTTAAGTTAATTTTATTTTTATTTATTTTTTTTTTTAAGATTTTATTTATTCATAAGAGACAGAGAGAGAGAGGCAGAGGGAGAAGCAGGCTCCCCGCTGAGCAGGGAGCCCGATTCGGGACTCGATCCCAGGACCCTGGGATCGTGACCTGAGCCGAAGGCAGACGCTTAACCATCTGAGCCACCCAGGCGCCCTTAAATTAATTTTATTATTGTTTCATAAACCAGCTTAATCTCCAACTAATCCAAAAGATTTCACATGTAAACACATTCCATTAGCCCCCCAAAATACTGAGAATATGCATGTATACAGTTCATTTATTTTCTGAAATTTTATTTTTCCCAAAGCAAACCTTCATCAAAAGTCTATAAACTGAGAACGGAAAATAAACCATGAGGTCATATAAGTTCAGTCATATAAGTTTGTTCTGTCAGTGTACTGTAGCAAAATGAAAAAAGTGTATTCAATTCTGAGCCAATCTTAATCCAGTTAAAATGTATAAAATGCCACCTTAGATTTAAAAATTAGCAACAAATGAGTAATTCAAAAAAGTCACCTTTGCACTAAATTTTCTTTAAATTTACGTTCAAAAGAATATTAAAAGCAACTTTTTAAAAATAGACTTCATGAAATTACCAATGTCTAAAAGCCTTTTACCTAGCTACTAATGCAAGATAATTGCTCTTCAGTTTCAGTAAAAACCCTTTTTAAAAGCAAAAGCCAACAGCTTTCTGATATGTAGGCAAAAAAATTATTTTTAAAAATCTAAAACTAAATCAAGTATTTTAAGATACATCCTAACTATTCCACCTGAATCCTTCAGGGAAGGGACTTTTAATTCCTTGGAATGACACAGGATTCTCTTAGCAAACTTGCCCTCCCACTAAGCAAATTATTAATCAAACAGATAGTTCTGCTTGTGCTGACATCATATTTGGGGACATTGCAACTGTCTTGTAATCTGTGTTAGTCCTTGCAGAAAGATCTCTAAAATAATCCTCTATCTGTGGCACATGTGTATATACATATACATATGTGTCTATACAGATATATATTTTAATCCTTGTTTTTTAACCTAGACTTTGTACTCTTATCAGCAGTGTGCTTTTGGGCAAGTTATATCTTTCTGATACTCAATTTTCTCATCTGCAAAATGGGGATAATAATAGAACTTACCTTGTGGGGTCACTGTGAGGACTGATTCAATGTTAGCTTATTATCCCATATAAATTTCCTAAACACATATAAACAATCATACCTTCAAATATACAAACTCAGTGGGGCATCTGATGCTCAATTAACTATGAAATTCCCTTTATCTCATATCTATCACCTAGACTGGCTGCTCATTAATTCAAAAACATCAAACCATGTGACTCTTGCAGAATAAGGATACACTGGTGGCAAGAAAGACAAGTGATCTTTGCCTGGATCTATTTTTAGGAATGGTTTATCTACACCCCTAGTGTTAACACTGGAAAATAAACAAATGGATGAAAGGCATCATAAAAGAGTCACTCTGAGATCAACAGTTTCATGGTATTTGAAAATAAATGGGGATGAAGAAAACATTTAGATCATTTCTGTACCAGTCCTTACTGACACAGGGCAGGCCAGAATTTGCAGAGAGGTTTAAGAGGAATTGCTGAATTGATGAATTCAGACTGTTCAGACTGCAAGGTTCAGAGAGGTTCTAGGTTTAAAGTGTAACCAGTGAGAAAACTGTAATTCAATAGTTGGTTTTCAGTAAATCACTATCCTACAGTGGAGGAAAAAAATGAATTTTTTTGTTACACAGTTACTTCATCTGAGCAGAAAATTATCATCGGTTTGCACAATGAATTATACTATATCTATATATTATTTATTCTCACCTAAAAAAGTAGGAAAAAACAACCCTGATGATCCTGTCAGGCTAGAAAGATATTATAGTTAATAATTCCAACATCACTAGCTACCTGGTAGTCATAATTATACCAATTCATACTATTATCTATGGGGAAGATTACAATTAGAAATTTATCAAACAAACAGCTGAATATTTTGTTCCCAATTATACTCCTGTCCTGCCAAAATAATGTCTGGCAATTAACTCATTTTCTAAGAAGAGTTCTGATATGTACATGGACCATTCAAACCTCTTAGTTAAATAGATATTACACCATACAATTTCCTTATTCATCTTAATCTATTAATGGAACATAATCTTACCGGAAAAGGAAAAATGTTGTCAGCCCTGTTCAAGCTATCTTCCATCCAGGATTTAGGAGCAAATGCAGAGCTGGGGCGAGCGTACTTCTGCAGCTGAATATGATTGCTTGCAAAATTTTTCTTCAAAGGCGAGATGGAATTCAGGGGCGTTATTCCTCCATTCAGCCCTCTGCGGTGATCTCGGCCCTGGGAACCTCCCCAGCCCCCATATCCACCACCTCCCGGGCTCCAGGAAGAAGATGGTGTAGGAGAGGGACTCTGGTAGTTGCTCCATGGAGAGGGGGGTTTGTTAAGATTATTCGCCAAATGAGGCAGCTGGTTAAAAGCAGCATTTCTGTGTGTGAAAGGTGGGGGATGGGGACTGGCAGGAGACCTCCTCTGCTGCTGAGGCTGGTTGTGATGATGCTGGAAATGAGGATGATGAGGGTGGTGCTGTGAGAGGGGCCCGATCTGAGGGGAGAAGCTGCCTCCAAAGCCAGGGCTGACATGATGGGGAAAATTTTGAAACAACAGAGCACCGTTATTAGCCGAAGCAGCCGGGACCCCTCCCTGGTGAAAGAAACTTGCATCTTCATTGATGATTGTAGAGGAAGAAGGTGCTATCGCTGCTGACCAGTTACTGAAACCAGTAAGAGACGATGCACTAGACGTCAAGGGTTGGGTCGAAGTACCCAGCCCCGCGGCTTCTTGATAATCAAACCCTGTCAACACTGGTGACTCGATTCTTATTTTCTCCTTCCCATTGCCATTTTCTGAAGAATTGTCCCCTTGATTTTCTTCTGATTTTGCCTTCTCGGGTTCAGGCAGTATTCCAGCTTCCTGACCTGGACTGGGGGAGAGCGGCTGCTTTTCTAAAGGGTCTTGCTGTTCCTGTTGCTGACTTTTTGCTTTTTCCGACCCCAAGATCTCATCCTGAATGTTATGGGTAGCTGGAGCAGGAAAGAGCCAAGCTGACCCGGCACTGCTGCCATTGGCAGCTGTGTTATTATTTATAAAAGCAGCAGGGCTGGGGGTGGCATTTTGGTGATGGTGTGGAGGCTGCAGATGTGGATGGAATCTGACTGGAAAAGCAGATTTATTCCCAGTATTGCTTTGCACTAGCACTCCAAACCCGTAATCCCCCATTTATTATTTTTAGGATCAGATTCTTACAATAAAAAATGACAACCTGATGTCTCACGTCTTTGTATCCTCTACCCAAAATTTCAGTTGTTTGTTTGAAATGTCTTATTTATAGCTAGCTCAAAGATCGCAGCTTATCACTTGAAATAGTTCTGATTTGGAATTCTGGCCTCTGAAAGGAAAAAAAAAAAACTAAAAAAAAAATCTCTTAAAACATTGACATGAATCCAACTGGGCTTATTTCTAGGAGGGAATAAAAACGAAGAGGGTAAAAATCAAGTCTTTGGTTAGTAAAATAGGCGCTTTCTTTTTCCAAAGGAAAATGTACATGAATGACAAAAACACAGCTTCTCAAGCATCTATGGATGTAGAAGAATAAGCATTGCGCGGAGTAAAAATATATATATATATAATTTAACAATCACATATGGTCTTCCTCAGCAGTTTAGATTCACTCACATAAAAATTAGAATAGGGCTAAGAGGAGAATACGTTCTTTTCTTGGCAGCTTGGTTAAAAAAAATCAGGAATAATTTAAGAACATTATATATTATATATTTATATATATAGATTATATTAGGTTATCTGGGGTGGGAGGTGAATTCCTGGTTGCGGGAGAGGAAATCAGCATTGACTAATGGAAAGATGATTGCAGGAAGGTTTCTGCTGTTCCTGGTCCTGTTTCTGCTCTTTCACGGGGTGCAGTTTTGGCCTCTGGGGCTGTTCCTGAGGCTCTGGGTGCAGATCTTGCTGCGGTCGCTGTTCCTGGGCTCCCCCCCGGCCTCCTCTCCCCCATGAAATGGGCTGAAAACACCCGTTTCTCCCTCTTGGGGGGATCGCGATCAGGAAGGATTTAGCGAGACTCGACGAGAGCGAGCTGGCGGCCCGGGGGTGCGGGGACCAACGGGGCGACCTGGAAGGTCCTGCGGTTTCGGCCTCTTCCCCTCTCTGCGGCTCCGGGGTTTTTTTCCCTCATGGGACCCAGGGGCGGTTTGTTCAGTTCTCTCAGTTCGATTCTCCGCAGGGGGAAAAAAAGAGGAAAAAAAGGGAAAACCCACTAGTGTAGTTATTCTAAAAGAGAAGGGCCTCCCCCCTTTGTGCTCTCTCTCTTTTTTCCCCCAGATTTTAGAAAAATCTATAATTTAGAAGGCTTTTGTTTCTCCTCACGGTTGCTGGGCCGTCGTCGTCCCCACCGCCGCCGCCGTAGCTTTACCCCGGTCCCGCAGTCCCCGCTTCGTTGTTGCGGACTCCGCCTGGCTCTTCTTTTTCTCTCCTTCTTCCTCCTCTTCCTCCTCTGCTGTCGCCGATGCCGCCGCCGCCGCCGCCGCCACCGCCTCCCGGTGCCCGGGTCCCGCAGCCGCGGCTGAGTCCTTCTCCTCAGGACCGAGCCGAGTGAAATGACAACCAGCTGGAAAGACCGAGAGACACTTCCGGTTCGAAGAGGGAGGGGTGGGGTACCGAGGGCACTCCGCCCACCTCTCGAAAGACCAATCAGCTGTTAGAATTTCGACGAGGCCACGCCCCCGGATCAGGTCCCCTCCTAGGAAGGTCGAAAACTTATCTCGAGAGACGCCTCTTCCGTCTGGGCCTCGCCCAGTGAGGCCTGGCGCCTGGAACCCCCACCCAGAGTGAGCGCAGTAGGTTGCCATCTTTAGTATGGGCAAAGGACTCCTTCGCTGTTTCTCTCCCCTCACCACGCTTTGCAGGAGTTGCATACAGGGATGCACGGAAGAGAACAGATCCCTCGAGCACTAAGAAAAAGAGTCAGAGTCTTGGGGATCCAAGGGGCGACCGGTGAAACCGCGGATGAACGGGACGCCTGCCCACAGTAAAGGTGGGTCCCCAGGCATCACGTGCTTTGGCTCGAGCTCCGCCCCAGAGGGATCTGGAAGGGGAGGCGGGTCTCCCCAGCCGCTGTGCCGTGCATAGAACTGCGTACGTCCTCGTCCTGCCTGTAGCCCTCACGCGGGACTCTCCCTTCACCTTCCATCCCCCCACCCCCACTCCCCAGCTTGGCTTAGTTACCCGTCTGGTGCAGTCTGTCAGGCACAAAGATACAGCTGCTGTAAGCGTAGGTAGTTGAGCCCTCTTCTCCATCCTATTCTAGTCCACCGTACAGGCTGTACCAGAGGGACATTTCCAACACAAAAATCTTACTGTGGTCCTCACCTGTTCAGATCTCTTTCTATGAAAAAGGCCAAACTCCTTGGTCTGGTATTCAAGGCCTTTCCGCTCTGTGGGCGGTGCATTTTAACACCTCATCTCCGAACAAATGCCCCATACCAAGCTGTTCCAAAGATACTCTCCGTGCCTTTTAACATGCCCTTTCCTTTCTTCTCCACTTGGTAGACTCCTGTTTCATTGTAGGAATCCGTTCAAAAGCTACCACCGGCTCTGTCTTCTGAATGCTCTTACGAGCATACATGGCTCGTAAGTCCTATGTGTGTATGTCTTTCATGCTCGTTTATCACACGATTGTAATGGCGGCTTAGGTCTGCCAGACCTGGCCTCCACTGTTGGCTCGCTGAGGAGAGGACCTTGTGGAGAGGAGGCATTGCTGAATGAATGCTGAGAAAAATGAATCAACAAACCAACTACGGTGGAGTTACCTTGAATGACAATCCCTTTTCCAAGTCTGAATTATTTCATTACTTCTGCTGTTTGATTTGGAGTTCACATCTCTCAAACTTTTATCCTTTAGGTTGTCAGTAGCTGCTCCACTGTGTGTCTTGTTCATCTCTGTACATTTCTGCTTAGGACCACCATCAGGGACTAGGGTAATGCCTTGCTCTCAGCACAGGCTCTAACGACATTGAATAAGTGTTTTCCTTTAGAAGGAAATGAGAAATGAAGAGAAGAAATCACAGTAGAGCCAGAGTAGGAAAACAAAGAGAGATCAAAGACTTTTAAGAAGACTCTTATGAACAAAGGTGGCTTCCATTTCATTTCTATAGCCCTCCCTGAATGGCCCTGATTTCTGCTGCCTCAGTTTCTCAATCTGCCAACACTTCCATGTAGAATACCTGTTCAGAGCCTTAAGAAGTGATTTTTATTCTCTTTCCTTGTATCATGACCATGAATCTTAACCTCTGCAACTCTACTCCGAGTTCTTTGAGCATAGGGTCTTACCCTGCTGTTTATTCCCCACAACTGGACATACCTTGAGACTTGCTGATTCAGTTAGGTGTCATTTCCTCCAGAATGATTTCCCTGACTGCCCTCTCTCTAAAATCTTGTAGATTTCTCTCTTTAAATTACTGCTAGTTGTCAGTGGGTTAGTTTCTTAAGGGCAGAGGTTTTATCTGACTTATCTTTGTGTCCCTAGTGGCCAGCATAAGGTCTGGCACAAAAGCAGACTCAGAACATCATTGAATGAATGAATGAATGAATGGTCAGTACCCAGTAGATGGTTGAGTCTTTTGCAGCTACCAGTTCTCAGTGGCTAAAATGGCAGCCATGACTTGAAAGAAAAAGGACTATCTTTGGAACCCAACATTGTAATTTGAATCCTACCTCTGCTACTTCCTAGTTGTCCTGCCCTGGGCTTTACCTCTACCAGCCCCTAGTTCCTCATGGATAAAATATGAATGATATTTCCTCTCTCACTAGGTTGGTAAATTACATGAGCTACATGTGAAGTGCTGGGCTGAGGTTTAAAAAAATATATTAGTTCCTTATTAACATATGAAGCATAGAGAACTTGTATTTCACAAGTGTCTTTTGCCTAGAAGCAGCTGTGTGCATGACTGAATCCAGGAACCTGTGTTGGTTTGTAGAGAAGGAGACACACCCGAGCCACAGTCAGGATGCTACTAGGTCAGCCTGATCTTTTAAGACTAAATCAGATGTGGGCAGTAGGTTTGGGCTGGACTGAAACTAAGATGATCACTATAGACGTCAGACTCCTGGTTAGGGAGTAGGAGCATGGGAGAGGGAAGTGGGAAACAGGTCTCTTGGGTCAGTTGTCTGCTCAGAAACCCAGGATACCCAGCTCAAGGCTGCCCTCCTTAAAAACATTCTGGCCTCAGAAACTGGCCCAGGTAACCATGACAACGATTCAGCAGCTCCATTTAGGATCTCCAGAGGGATCTACAGTTGCAGATGAGTGCTGGCTTGAATGCTCTGCTGGCAGAAGAGAGCCCCTCCATGAAGCATGCTCACTGGGAACTTTTCAGGTTGCAGAGAAAGCAAGCTCTAAGCTCTGCCCAAACATTAGGTGCTACCAGCTAAAAACAACAACAACAAAAAACAAAACAAAAAAACCTCCCTCCCTGTCCAGCAAGGGATTGACACACCTTCAGAGAACCTGTAGACTAGTGAATGCATGTACCGTGTTGGCTACTGCCCAGCCCCCTCTAGGGTTTGAGGTCAACCACACCCCAAACCCAAGCCTCCCACGAAGCATGGCCCTAATATCTCTTTCACCAGCCTCTTTTAAAACTTGGCAGGTGATATAAATCTCACCTCATAATCACACAGAATGAACTCTGCCCCATTCCAATTCTGATGTCCTCCACCACTACCCTTGAAGCATTTGTTAGCCTTCTTCCAACAGCACACACCCAATTCCCCAGGGGCCTGCCTGGTCACTTTAATAACCAGGGCTGCCACCCAAGGCTGCTCCTTTTGTGCACTATACAACTCACAGGGCACCACAGACTACTATGTGAATGCCACCCCCTGGACTTGTACAATGTGGCAGCCCTGCTTCAGTTCATCTGAGTAAAACAGAGGCACCTTATGGAAATATGACACCCGTACAAAAAAGTGACTAGATACTACCGTAAATTACATGAGTACATGCTCATTGCATGCAGAAATATTTAAAGCAGTTGGTCCATTTATAGTTTAGAGTCGGTGGCCCGGGAGCTTTCTGTGATGGCATTGAAGGACACGGTGTCCTTGGTGTTGTTGAGTAGTGAGCTGTAGCAAGAAGACAAGTCTGGGCATGTCCATGGTCCCATCCCCTAAGAGATTAATGCCCAGCGGTTACTTTGCTTAGCTTCATTAATAAGCCTTCTCATGTAGTGGTGGAATATATATTTTACTGAAATTAAAAGAATATAACAATAATATTTAAAGGTAGGTCCTATGAAGGTAGAGGAAGAGAGAAGAGTGGAATTACTTTTGGAATATCTTCTTTTCCAAAAGTATCTGGATGCTCACTCCCAGAAGGCAAGCTGGACAGAAACAAAGCCAAGTCCTGAAAGCAGGTTTTATTAAACCCCACCTCTGCTCTTCACCCTGTTTTAATATTGAAAAGTGTGCACGTTTACTTAGAAAACACCACTGTGTTTTGCGTTTTTTTGTGTGTTGTTTTTTTTTATGGTTAATTGCTGGGTTATATTTTCCCTTCTTGTTTGTTGTTTTATAATCTGCACAAACCCTCTGCATTTTAAACACTGTTTTCCTCCTGCTTTCCCATTTAAGGTATTATCATTCACATACAGTCCATAGTTAACAAGCATTTTGGTGGGGGTGGTGAAGCCAGTTCCTCCAATGCATTGTTACTGAATAAATGGCTTGGAAAGGCCCTAGACACAGACATGCTTCACTTGAAATTGCCTTATCCTGGCAAAGATTTAGGTGAGCAGAACAGGGGGTCGACCTTCCAAACTGTGATATGCATCACATGGGATGACTTGGATTCTTTCGAGGCCTCAGCCACCTATGTGGATGGGCTGCTGACCTAGATTACCCCTTACTGTTTTGATTGGACACACCTCACTTCCCTGCACCCAACCTCACTTCCCTGCACCCAACCCCAGCCATGCTTCTCAAGAGCTGCCATCTCACACCCTGTAGATAGGCTGGAGGATTTTCACCTGTGATTCTGGAAAAAAGAGTAGCTTTTTAGAGCTTTCAGGGAAGCTTCGGGGTCCATAGGTCAGAGAGCCGGGAGTCAGAGACCAAAACTCTAGCCCCAACACAGCCATAAACTCATAGACACTGGTTCAGTTTGTCTGGTGATTTCCTTTCGGCCAGAATTTTTGCTACCTAAAAAGTTTCACTTTGGAACTCTTAAGCAATAAAGGTTCAAAGAAAGGCATCTATAAAAAAAAAAAAAAATTACTAAAGATGCTCCTCTTCTTTTATATCCAAATTTCCTGGTCCCCTATTATTGGAGTATATATATTCCTGAAGAACTGTTATGAGAGAGTTGATTCATAAGCATCCAACCTCACACTTCAGTGTGCATTGGTCCCCAGTAGGAGCCCATCAAATGCAGATTTCCAGGTCCTGCCCCCCAAGATATTCTGATTAAGTTTTCTCATACTATTTTCTCATAAAATTTTAAACTTCAAGAGATTTTTCTCAAAATAATACAAGAACACAGAAAAAAAAAACAAAATAAAAATGGCTAAAACAAAAAAGTTCCTTTCTCACATGAAAGAGGTTTGGGAGAGTCAATATAGGGCTGGTAGGGTGGTTTTAAGAAGACATTCAGAAGCCAGGTTCCTTCTATCCCATTGCTTCCTTCCTCAAAATGTAACTTCTGCCTATGATCCAAGATAGTTGATCAAGCTCCAGCCATCATGCCTGTGTTTTAGATTGAAGGAAGAAGGAGAAACATGAAGAAAGACATGACCCTTCTCTCTGAGGAAACTTTTCAGAAGACATTCACATCACTTCCATTCTCCTCCCACTGGCGGGCATTTGGCCATATGGGCACAACTTGGGCAAAAGACGTTGGGAAGTATGGTCTTTATTTCACACTCATGTACCTAGCTTTATAAAAAGTGACATTCTATTAACAATGAAGAAAAGGGGAATTGGATACTGATGGGTGAGGCATTTTGGCCTAGAGAAGTTTAGTGACTGACCTGAGTCTTATAGCCAACTCAATGCCCTCATTTTGCAACTGAGGAAACAGGTCCAGGGAAGGGCCTTGTCTAAAATAATTCAGTTATTTTGCCCAGGTATCTTGACTCAGAACTCTTCCTCTACCCAGTAGTCCTCAAATTTTAGCATGCTTCAGAATTGCCTGGAGGACAAGTTAAAACAAACTAGAATTTCTGATTAGATAGGTATGGGGTAGAGCCAAGAATCTGTGTTTCTAACAAGTTTTCAGTTGCTGATGCTGCTGGTTTGATGAACATGCTTTGAGAAACAGTGATCCACAGAACATCCCCACCTGGGATTAAGAAGGGCCTTCAGTTCACTGTGGCCAGCCTTAGTCCTCCTCCCCTTTTCTCTGGTTTACTCAATGGTGCAGTGATTCATTCTCTCAGTTGGCTAAGCCAAACGTAGGAGTCATCCTAAACCCCTCCTTCTCCTCCTCCATCCTCTTATAGTTAGTCCCTAGGTTTTCTTCATTTCTCTCTTCAGCATCTCCTCCTTCTCTCCATATCCTGCTTTGGTTCAAGTCTGATCATTTCTCACCTGGATTTTTTTGCAGCTCCTATCTTCAGGCTTAATACCTGGCCTTGCTCACTGAATCTTTCTAAATGGGGAGTCTACTTACATTACTCCATTGTTCAAACACTTTCCGTGGCTTCCTGATGTACTCAACTGTATTTTTCTTTTTTTTTTTTTAAGATTTATTTATTTGAGAGAGAGAGAGAGTGGGGGAGGGGCAGAGGGAGAGAGAAACACAAGCTGATGCCACGCTGGGCCCAACATGGGGCTTGATCTCAGGACCCTGAGATCACGACCTGAACCAAAAACAAGAGTCAGACAGTTAACCTACTGTACCACCCAGGCGCCCCTCAACTGTATTTTTCAAACTTCAGTGATTTTCATTCCAGCATCACAATTTCTGCCATATTAGTATAGCTCCTGCAGTGTCACACATTTAATGTTTCTGTAAGTTGGTTTACCTTCTAAAAAAAACTTAAAACCTTATTTAAGGCAACGTGATTTACCACTCAAAATGAAAAACAGTTATCACTTACTGTAACCAAAAAGTAATTGTCATGTTTAAATATTGAAAACAAAATAATGGTATGAATTTCTCCTAGATCCTGTATGCATTTCAAAAGCTCTAATGTTGAGGGCTTCTTCCTTTTTGTTAAAAAGGAAGATTAATAAGGTTAGAAAGGTGCTAAAGACTTACTAGCCCAATCTTGAAACATCTTTACATAATTAGAGGGACTGACAGAGAATGGAAAGGGAACTAAATTTCTCATTGTGTGATTTAAGAGTATGCACTGCCTTGTCGGGGTTTCACCTGCAATCATCTCGTGTACCCCACTGGAAAAGGACCTACTATCTGAAAAACACTGCCAGACTCCTTAACATGTCATCCCATACACCTGACAAACTGGATGACATTTTAACATCACTTTGTGCAACTCTCCCAGTACATCGTTCAAAGCATCTTGAAAAACTTGAGGTTCCATGAACTTGCCATCAGTCATGAATACTATTTGCTACAAGTAACAGAATGCATGAGTAAGAATGATCTAACTATTAAGAGGTTATTTTTCTCACACATCAAGGAGTCTAGAGGTGGGTGGTTGCTCGTGCTGGCTGGTCAATGATGTCAGGACTCTGGGTTGGAATCTCTAGATTCTAGATTCTAGACCTTTCCTTCAAGGTCTTAAGATGTCTGCCACAGACCCGGTCATCACACTGTGGCTTTCAGAGGTGAGAAACCAAGGGCTTCAAAGAGTTAAGTTTCTTTCTAGTCATGAGTTTTCCTCTGATCAAGGAGAGTAGGTCTTTCCCAAGGGCCCATCAGCACACTCCCTGTTACAGTTTTTAGTTCAAAACTGGGTCACATGCCATAATCTAGACCAGACCTGGGCCCACCTCCCCTGAGACTAAAGAACCCCCAACATGAAACAATCCCAAATCAGGATTCTGCTAGCAAAGGTAAAGGGAGAGTCTTTGGAAAGAAGTCAAAAAATGTCTCCTATGCGTACCACACAACTTCCTTAGGCCTTTCCATATGTGTCTGTTTGCCAAGAACACCTACTTTGTTTTCCAGAAGGGCTCCTACTCAAGCACCCTCATTGGCCTTCTTTGACTTCCCAGCAAAGGTGGGTGTCTTCTCCTAAGTGGGCAGAGACACTTAGCCATATAATTGACTATTATGTTAATGACTATTTAGATCCCACTCACTAGTCTTGCTCCTCTGGGTCAGGTACTGTTTTCTCTTTTGTATCCTCTGGGCCCAGCATTATGCCAGCACATGGTAGGCCTTTACTGAGTGTGTGTTGAATTAAGGTTGAATTAATCAATTTTTTTTTCCCTTCACATATACAAGTCACAAGTAAACCCAAAGTAATAAATGTTAAGTTGAATTTAACAATAAGCATACTTTGGAAAATCTTACAAAGAACACTCTAGATTTTACTGTTGCTATTCTGTGTTGTTCTATGAAAAATACAGCAATCTCCTATTAGCATACATCAAGTTACTATTGGCATAACACTTCCACCACACTGCTGATCTTCTGGCAAATCACTCACTGTAAATCCTGGAGAGTGGTTTATAAACTTAGTAAACCACTTCATAAGCAACTGCCTTCGGCTCGGGTCATGATCCTGGAGTCCCGGGATCGAGTCCCACGTCGGGCTCCCTGCTCGGCAGGGAGTCTGCCTCTCTCTCTGACACTCCCCCTTCTCATGCTCTCTATCTCATTCTCTCTCTCATATAAATAAATAAAATCTTTAAAAACAACAACAACAACAACAACAACAACAAAACTTAGTAAACCACTTCAATCTTGTGTAAAACGCATTATACATGGTAATAGCTTCGTTTGGCCAAGTCAGTTTAGGTACAGTTCCATGACTGCATTAAGCTAGTCTGTATTGATATACCCTCAATGTTAAACAGCTCCCTAATGAAGTGGATTGCCTCGAAGCCATTGGATAGTGCATGCACACACACACACATACATATGCATACACATCAAGTTATGCAGAGGCAGTAATTATATAATTATATAATTATATAATATTAATGAACAGTATCATATACAGTTGGATGTACCAGTTTCTAATGTAGCTGAGTTGATTCTCAGTAATGGGTTTCTTGAAATGACCTGGCCTCCACAAAAGTACCTTCAGGTTCAACAGCCCATGTAAAATAAAATAAATGCATAAGTAATTTAGCAAGGGAAATAGGTAGCATTATGGCCACACTTCTGTGTGGCTGTTATTTAAAAGCCTGGCAGCTTGGCAGTTAAAAACCACTATGTCCAGGGGTGTTGTAATTCACTATTTCCTCGGAGTTGAAATGAGGCAGAGGAGAGCTCCAGGCCCCTAGCTCATTTTTTATTTAGAGGCAATTTTTTTTAATCCATTCGGCCATTTAAGTTCCAAAAATAGAAAAAGGAAAAAGAAATAAACATGCTTCAAATTTAGAAGTTTAGAGGGTGGTTGTAGCCCTCCTTAGGCAAGGTCTGGGATGCATTTTCTAAGCAACGTTTTACAAACTTGTAAGTGCATGGTGAGAGTTTAAACATTCATCTCATTGTATATGTGTGTGTTTCTTTTGAATCCCTATCTGGTGGTTTATGAGGCAGAGTTTTTCAAATTCTAGTCTTTTTTATATACTCAAGCACATGATTGTTGCTGTATTATTATATTACCTATCTTACTATTCACCCAACTTTATTTGTAAATGGACTCAATTTTTTTAGAACTTAACTAAATAAGTTTAAAAGGAAAATTTTATATCACTAATGTGAGCAGAAAAATCAGTGTCACGTCATAAAAAGATGCTGCTATTTATGTTTTCCTAACGCACACTGAAATAAATACGTACAGAGCCGAACAAAAGCCTAGTGATTCAGAGTTTCCCTGTGTCCCACCTGAGAGTGTCTCAAGGACTGTCAGTGGCAATTTTAGGGACATACTCGCTTACTGGTTCAGAACGTGCACCTTTTGAATCAGGTTCAGAACGCACACCTTTTGAATCAAGATTGGTTCAAATCCCACCTGTGCCATTTGCCATTTGCTGAATGACTCATGAGCAGGTCTCTTCATCTCTCTGAGCCTCAGTTTCTGCACCTGGAAAATGGGGATAAAAATTGTTAAGCAGTTAGCTGAGAGGATAATACGAGGCAGTACACGTAAAGCTCTTGGCACAGCACCTAACCTATAGCAAATGTCCAAGAAATGTCAGCTGCGATTATTATTCATTGGTGGTTGGGGAGATGTGGGTGATTACGGAGCACCAACCACCAACAAATTCAGTTCAGAACAAACAAAATAGATTAGGTGTCTACCATGTGACAGGCTCTGTGGTAGGCCCTGCAGACATGGAGATGATTCTGGAAGTGACAGACATAAGGAGCTAATGACAGCAGTGTATGGGAAGTGCAGTGAGGGGTATGTGCTCAGGTTATTATGGCAGGCCAGAGGAGAACGTGAGGAAAGCCAGCATCATGAAAGCAAAAGGAGCAGATCCATCCATCAGGCCCTTCCTGCTGGGTTACAGGGACATTCATCAGTACTGAAAGGTACCAAGTAAATTGGATTTCTGCTGGAGAACAGAAGATGCATGGACTTCAAACATATATACAGCAATGGAGACATATCATTTACTTATGGGCTTAAATGACACTAATGAATTGGTGAATATCACCTTCAAAGCCAAAGAGTGATCAAGGAATGTGTAAATGGAATTTTAATTTTCTTTCCTTCTGTTGAGGTCACAGGCAGGTGGTTCACAGATATTTTATATTGGGCCTGCAGAATAATTTACTTTTTTTAAGCTATTACTTGCTAACATGTAGAAATTATGCACTTTTATGAGAAAACCCAGATTTGTATCTATAAAAAAAAATGGAAGATGTGGCCATCTGGATTCCCAGATAGGGCAGTTTGGGGCTGGAGTTAAGTAGTTGCTGTTCTCGTAAGATGGGGTGTTCATCATCCAGTTCACCATAGTCCCTACCCATCCGGCTGATAGTGCTGCCGTAGGAACCAGGCAAGTGGGTCCCTACCTTTGGCCCCATGACTTAGAGGCACCACTCTGGCCCCTCTCCAAAGGTGCCCTTCCCCAGGAGTTCATGAAGCCAAGGGACGCCTACACTGCCTTTTTTAGACCATACTGCCGGTGCCAAGGGACCCACGAGTCCCCTGCCCATGTGACCTGTGCCTGCTTCCGGAGACCTCTTTCTCAGTTAGTTTTTCCCAAGGTGAATAGCACTACTAGAGTACATACCCTGGGCCTTAGGGATGGTCAAGAGAAAGCTAGGGTGTTTTGGTGGGGAGGGAAGGGAATAAAGCTTGAATGTGCAGGCCAAGGTGCCACCCACTTGTACAGTCTTTTGCTGTGTGAGCTGGAGTCAGGCAAGGGAGGAACAGAGGTGTGGATGGTGTGTTGCAGGGGGGCACCTCGGGCTAGGGACCCTATTAGCATTTTCAGGTAAGGAAGTCTGAGGAGTCTGAGAGTTCTAACTTGAACTTGGCCTTCCAGGTCATTATGAAGGTGTATTTGTCAAGGTAGGAGACTAGGCCATACTTCAGTTTGTTAATTCTATTTGTAACTTATAAGTATTTAGATATATGGTAGATGGACTTCCATTTACACTGTTTCCCTGGGCCACCAAATGTTAGCAAATATTAGGAGTAGGTCAGTGGGTGAATTTCACTTCTTTCTCTTTGCTGCCTGATCCCCTTTAGTGTTTGAGTTTGTGGCTCCCACTAGATGTGAGTATTGTGAAAGTGGCATCCACCACTCTGCCCCTAGCCCAGTCCTCCCCAGGTATCCAGTGAATATTGAATGAGTAACTAGGTAATCTGAGAGCTGGTATCTCAGGTTAGTCCTGTTGAAATTATTTTCTTCTGTCATATATGTATACACTCACAATTATTTTAAATTTTCTCTTTAAATGCCATTAATTGGAGTGCCTGGGTGGCTCAGTCGGTTAAGTGTCTGCTTTCAGCTCAGGTCATGATCCCAAGGTCCTGGGATCAAGCCCCACATCGGGCTCCCTGCTCAACGGGGAGCCTGCTTCTCCCTCTACCACTCCCCCTGCTTGTGCTCTCTCTCTCTTTTTCTGTCAAATAAATAAAATCCTAAAAAAATTAAAATAAATAAAATGCCATTAATTGCTAGACACTTTTTTTTGTGATTTCTAGCTTTCTGATTTAAAATGAATTTATATACACAGCAAAATAATCCAAAAGGTTTAAAAAAGCAAAAAGAACCTCACATGTTGCCCTAACTCCCCTGATGCCAGCATTATTCACATTTCGATATCTGTATTTCCAGTCTTTTTTTTCCATTCATTCCTTTTCATAGTTGAGCCCCTACCTAGAGATTGATGACAGGAAGCTGCCACACTCCAACTATTTGAGCAGGTTTTCTGCTGCCGTTTGTCATCCCTGTGATGCATTTTAAAAGATAAATTGCCTAAGAAACTTCTTGATTTCATGGAGAAATATTGAAGTGAGGAGTGTTATGAACACTTTCCAGAGAGGTGAATGACATGGTTCTAAATTTGTGTGTGTGAGAGAGTTCATGATATACTCTACTTACCAATCATTCATCATTTTTATCAACATCATGATCACCATCAAGGGTCAACCATTAGCCATCTAATTGTTTACAACCTTTTCCCGTGAAGGTCTGTATGAAAAATACTGCACACACTTGGCCTGTTCCCTTTCGAAGCTGACACACAGCCATGGGTACATGCTTGTGGTTCAGTCAGCGGTCCACACACGTGTATCAGGTGATGCCCCAAAGCCATGCACCAACAAGATCCCGAGACGATCCAGTGCAACAGGGGAGAGATGATTAAATTCCAAAGTGCAGAAAGCATGATAAGCCTGTAAATAAGGGTGCCATGGGGACACGGGAGAGAAGCTGCCTTACTCAGCCTGGGCTCCAGGGAGGGCTTCCAAGAAGAGGGGAAATTTGAGCACTGTCTGGAAAGCTGAGCTAGGGGTTGGCAGGTGTGGAAAGGAATCGGGTGTCCGGTTGGGGCCCCTCGAGGGTGTGGCTGGTAAAGAGAAGAGCACCTAACCCACATTCATTGATGACTGTGTACTCTGTATTGAAGGGCCATGTTGGGTCCTCGGAAGCTAGAGATGGATGGGCTAATGAATAAATACAAGAACAGATCTTTGGGTGACATCCCACCTAATAGAACATTTCAGATCTACATCCCAATAAAGAAGCCTAAGTCCGAGGCATTCTAGAATATCCCTAATGAAAGTAATTTAAAATGCCCTCTATCATTTGGCAGTGTCTATCAAAAATGTGCATAGCCCATTCTAGTTCTTGGTTTCCGCTGTAGAGAAAAAATTTGTTCAAATAATCTGCTTGTGTAAAAGGGTACACGCACTATTTGTAAAAATGAAAAAAAAAATGGGATCACCCAAACTATTTATGCATAGAGGAATGGTTGTCAAAATGAGGCTATATCTATCCCACAGAACTGTATGGAAAGTTAGAATGAGGTAGATTTATATATACCCAGTAAAGTCTCCAAGACAGAAAGCTGAAGGGCGGGGGAGGAAGTCATGTACACACATACATGTTATCATTCGTGTAAAGAAGTGATATTTACATTTTGCGGACACAAAGAATATCATGTTTTCTATAGTTACAGAGATATACAAGTTTTTATTAGTTCATAGGTACACATTTCATATAAGCACTCAGATAACAAATTAAATGCATTACCAGAGGACGTTTGCCAAACTGCAAACCTCTGAGGGATTCAGAGATCGGAGGAGGTGGTTGAAAGAGATTTTGGCCTTACCTTTTAAATTCCTTTACAAGGAGCCTGTATTCTGTGAATTACTTCTGCAATTAAAGATTAATTAAAACAAGGAAAATGTTCTAACTTTCGTGGTAAATCAGTACCGCCGATTTGGGAACAAATTGAGTAACGTGAAACAAGACACTACAATGTTCCTACCCTGTGACTCAGTTATTTTCCTTTCAGAAATCCATCCAGAGGAAGTCACCCTGGGAAGTCACAAAGTCTTTCCTATAAATGTGTTCAATGCAGTATTATTTATCATAGTGAGGGGAAAAAAAGGAATCCTCTGAACTGTTCAATAATGGGTAAAAGCTTAGATGGTAAGTTTGCATATGGAATGTTGGGAAGCCATCAAAACTTGGTTGCAGAAGAATTTTTTTTTACTTGTAAAAATGTTAACAAAGTACGATTAAGTCAGAATAGAAAAATGTGAAAACAGTATGATCTCTAATATAATAAAAGCACCAACACATATATACAAGACCCATGGGGTGGAGTGGGGGACCCAGGAGAGCAATTTGACAGGGTCTCATGTTTGCTTAAGGTCTCAAATTTAGCCTTTTGACATGATCTCTAAATGCAGTTTTATAAATAATCACAGGGATACTCTGAAGAGTTACACATAGTCACAGATACACTCTTGCCATTTAACAATCACGTGACTCTGATTGTTGCTTGTAAACATTACAATACAGCACAGTTTTTCCCATCCTGCTTCACGAATAGAAGCCCAGAGTGCTCTCACTCACCGAGAGGGCCCGTTCTGCCACAGGCACAAAGGGGCACAAGGAAACACCCCAAATGGGAGTGCACGTGGGATTATAGACTTTTTTAATGGTCCTTTTTCTGCTTTTCCTAAATTTTCTACAATGAGCATGGGTATTTCTTTCATAATTTAAAAATAGCTCCTAGAGTAAAAATTTAAAAAAAAAAAAGGAAGAGGAAATGTCCTTCTTTAAAACACAAAAGCAGCGCCTGGATCTAGAATGTGCCACATCAGGATGTCCCTGGGCGGAGACCAAGGCAGACTGGCACCAGGGCTGGGCAGAAAGAATGCAGCTGGACCCTGCTCCAGTATGTCCCAGAAAGGCCAGCGATGACTTCTGCCCCCACCCGTCCCCACACTGCGCTTCTGTGTGAGGCCAGAGCGATTCTGCAGGCCAGAGGGGCAAGACAATTCTGGTTCAAAGCAGGACCTGACAGTTGGAGGGGGTGGGGAGATAATCCAGGCTCCTGATAAACTGGGTGAACTTGCAGCCCTGGTTCCGTGGCTCTAAGTCAGGGTGCGTGGGAGCAAGGAGGAGCCGCTCATTTGCAGGAACAAATGGGATAGTCAGGTTGGGCTGATAAATAAATCCCTTTATCGGGGACTTCAGAACAGGATTTATTCGCATGACAGACAAACAACACATGGGATGGCAGGCACAATGGGGTGAGAAGAGACGAGAATCACTTGATTACAGTGGAATCTCTTATTAATGGATTTGGGCCCTATTCTTGACAGGTTCAGGGTGCGTGTGTGCACACGTGCGTGCGTGTGCATGTGCGTGTTTTATAGCCAACAAAAGTGAACACTCCTTCCCACCACCCTCCACCCTTGTGCTCCAGGTTTCTTCCTCCCACTAACAAAGCGGGTGTAACTGGTTCTATCAGCAGAACAAACACACTGGCGTTCAGTTTTTCCCCTTGCGAGGAAATCGCTCCTGCCTCCTTGCAGGAGACACACAGCACTGGTAGGTCAGGGAGCAAACAGAGTGTCTAGTAGTGAACAGCTGGGGCCGGGAGCCAGCACCCTCATTAGAGGAAGCCGCTACTGTTTCCAGGCTGCTTCTATTCAGTGAAAGCAGGTCATTACAAACACAGCGCGTTTTTGCATATTAACCAAATTAAAATAATAATATGTTCTCTCCTTTCATGTGCTATACTGATAAATCCCAATTTATGAATGAAACATGCTGATTAGTTAGTTAAAAAATAATTAGTCCCAGAATGTGTTTCGGAGTTGGAGACTTAATGAATGCACACAAATACGTCTTCCCAAGTCCTCAGCACATTAGTCTTTTAAAGCAAAGCAAAATATTCATAAGAGGCGTTCATGAGAGAAAAACGATGAAGTAGCCTGATTTTATTTTTCTTTCTTTCTCACTGTGTAGGGTAAAATTTGGATGTTATCTGGTGCCTGTCAGGCTGGGTCACTTTAGAATTATGGATCCAAGCGATGGCTGTTATACTCCATTGAGTTTTGACGTTTGGACAGTAAAGAGACAAGGTCTCAACTCTGAAGCTCCTTCTTGTCCTGGAGAGGACCTTCCAATTCTGTTATGGAGCCTTCATTTCTGGGGTCAAGAGGTTAATTACACAAAGACTGGGGCAGTTGAGAATCAGAGGCTAGCATCCCAAGACCAGAGTGGGGTCAATTAGATTTTCATTATGTTCTTGCACGTGGGAAAACCAGTACTGGGTTTTGGACAAAATCTAAGTATTTGGGCCACTGAGAATCAGAAGATTCCAGACACTCCAAGGACAAAGGGGCATAAGGATGACCGCCAAGCTAAGGGCCTTTGAACCTGAAGACTAGCTGACCCATTTCTAGCCTGGGACGCTATACATAGCACAACTGCGTCTTACTGGGGCATTAAATTCCACAGCTTCTACTGCATTGCATATTGTAAAAAACCACCCTTGAAAATTACTGGACTTGCCCATCAGATGTGCGTCATACAATAAGATTGTTTCGTTTCCATCATTGGACCAGGTCACTACTTCTTTGATTGAGCCTCCAGTGAAGTATAGGCTTGCGTTCGGGAACTTTGTTGTGTTGAAATCACACACCAGACTCTCTCTCCTGCCTCTCTGCCTTGACTGTTCCTTCGGCCTGTAGTTCCCCATCTTGCATTCTGTCTGCCTAATGAATGTGCTCTCACAACTCAGCTCAAGCATCTCCTCCTCCAAGAAGCTCTCTCTCAGTCCACTATGGGCCAAATTCGCTCAATTCTGTGTAAAGGCTGGGATCTGTTCTGAGGCATTAGGCAACCACTCAGCCTTGTCTGTCTGTACCAGTCATAAAATATCTCGAAAATCTCCTCGCTCCCTCCCCCTTCCTCCCTACTCTATGGTCCCACAGCGCTCTGCATGTATCTCCATCTTTATTATCCTGGATTTTCATTGTTGGTTTTTCCTTTCCTGCCTCCCTACCTGACTGCGAGGCCCTAGAGGGCAGGTTGGAATATCACTCATCTCTGTAGCTAACCCAGGGCTGGCACTAGGAAGGTATCAATAACGGAGAAAGACGGAGAGGGCGTAGGAGAAAGGAAGATGGGTAGAAGACGAGCAACGTGGGGGAAAAGGGAGCTGGTGTATTTTGGGCGCATGTGCTGATCACCATGAGGAAGTGGCCACAGGCTATAAAGCTGTCTTTATAGACACCTCCCCCAGCCATCTGCCCCCAAAACTCTGGCACAAGAAATCTCTGCCTTTCCTATAAAAACTTCAGCTCATATGCAAATCATATATAAGTGTTGAGTATTATCTGGGTTTTGCATTTGGAAAGAAAAAAAAAAATCTCTTGCTCTTGCCTGTGTCTGTTTCATTGTCCAGCCCTCTGAGGCTCTGGTCTGTGAATGTCTGTGCCAGTGTGTGTGGCTGAGAATGGGCGCTTTATGTGCAAAGGAAGCAAGGCTTTTCTTTGGCTGGTTCTCTGAACCCAGCTGCCAGTCACAGGGCTGGCCGCCTCGATCCGCATCAGGGAAGTCTCGGTCTGTGTTTGAGTTCTGTACTGAGGAGGCCTTGCAGAGCTGGCCTCTAGGACATCCCTTGAATCAGGAGTGCCCTGGGCCATGGAAGGCTCACAGCCCAAGCGCCAGGCAAGCACAGAGCAAGGGCACAGAGCCCTCCCATGCCTTCCTCATTTGGGAAGCTATGTGCTGCTATGGAAAGGAGTCAGGCAGACAGTGCAAACCTGCCTCCAAATCTTCAGCCGTGTGATGTCTGATAGGCTTTTCGACCTCTCTGTGCCTCACATTTCCTCATCCATGAAATGGGGAGAGCAGAATTGCCACCTTGATAGAGTTGCTGTGAGGAATTGAGACAATGCTCCTGATCACATTTTGTGAACGGAAAGGTTAAATGCACATGTCAGTTTATTATTAACAGATCAAAATGGGAGTTTCAGCAGAGGCACCAAGGTACAGCAGCTGCTGCCTTCTGTAGGCAGGGCAGGGACTGCCAAATAAAGAATTTACAAAAGAAAAATCCCCAAACCAGTCCCACACTTCTCAAAGCCCTTCACCACTTCGGAGGATAGAACGGGGTTGGGTGATTGAGATTTAGGGAAGATTTTGTGAAAATTTCTTTGGAAAAGAAGCTTGTGCTTCAGCCTTAGCCCTTCGTCATTCAGGGACTCTCAGAGAGCTTGTTTTGGGTGCCCTACGGTGGGGGATGTGGTGGGCCTGGGTCTGACGCATGCTCAAGAAAGTGGGGGACGGCGGCAGAGGAGGGAAGGTAGCACCATGACCCTACGATGGCAGGTGAGAGGTTGTCATCACAGGTGGTCCGGCAGGGACGCTTCCAGAAAATCTGAGTGTGAAACTGTCAACCTAAAACATTTGTCACACTCAGAGAGTGCAGAGCCAGCCTTTCACAGTATACAAACAATTGAGAACTTTCCTAGCCCCATTACCTTCCTTCTCTAGCCCCACGTGATTCTTGGAGTATCCGGAAAATAGGTTAGCAAGCTAATGGAGGAGTAGAAATGCTGGCAGCAGACCTTATGGGGAGGAGGGGAGAGGATGTAAGTACTGAATTGAGGCAGTGTCCCTGAGTTAAAGTGATCAAAGGACCTTTTATTACCTAACAGTGCTTCGGAAACTCATGGGATTGACCAAATTCTCATTCTGGAGCAGGGAATAGATTGCACACAATGAATAGGTATAAAGGAAATGATAGATAAAAATAAATTGCTTTTATAGGAATCCTACTTGTTCAATGTATTGGATGCATTATTATTACTTATCTAGCACTAACCATGTGCTAAGCACTGTGCAAAGCACTTTAGATTTTCAAATAACCCATAGAGGTAGATGCTACTAACATGTCCATTTTGCAAAGGAGGAAATTGAGGTTCAGAAAAGTTAGATCACCTGCCATAGGTTGCAGGATGGTGGGAGGGAGCCAGTACTCGGAGCCAGGTAGTTGGGCTCTAGAGTTGCCCTACCTCCTTCCCACCTCGGTGTCTCAGTGGGCCGATCAGACAAGGTATGTAGTGAAGAATTACAGTTGTCCTTCATGCCTCCAAGTGCACTCGGCTAAAAATACTTCAAGAATGCATAGGAATTCTCAGCAATCCCTTCAGGGAGGGACTCCAAGGAGACATGCTGTTTTGGTTAGAATGATTTGGTTTTAAATATCAAGACCCACTCAAGCTAGCTTAGGGCGAAAAGGAAACATTAACAAGAAGATACGGGCATATGTTCCTGTTGCCTGTCCGGACTCTCTCTGCCTCCATCCCTCTGGTTTCTGTTTCTTACTCCTCCTTTTCCCTCTGCACATTCCTTAGTCCATTTTGCAGAACGTGGCTGCCTCAGATCCCAAGTTAGGGCAGGCACCTCAGTGCCAGCTCTGCAGAGACCAGCCGGCGGAATCCTGATTCCAAGCGAGGAGACAGTTTCAGTTAAATATACACGCAGTACCTACTACATTGCCAGGCGTTATCGTAGGCATTTGGGATACAGCAGTGCACAAAATGGGCGGGGGGGGGGGGGGGGGGGGGGGGAAAAAAAAAACGTCAAAAAAAACCCCGGCCCGGGGGGGGGGGGGGTCCCCTTCCAGTGAGATTCTGATTGGTCCATCTGGGGTCAGCTGACCTCTTCCCTTGGCCCAATCAAACGTGTCCGGGGGCGGGGTCACAGAGTACAGGCTGGCGGCTGGAAGCCCAGCCAGGAGACTGAGCTAGGTGTGGAATCCAGGGCTGTCTGTCCCTGAAGCCATCTGAGCCATATTTCAACCTACAGCTGAGCTACTTCTAGCAAGGTTTTGGCCCTACATAGTGGCAGCTGCCCACTGTTAGGTCCTACTGACCGTCTCTCTCAGGAGGGTCCCCACCTCATCAGCCTCGTCCCCAATCTCTTTCATGGCAGGTTTGACACACATTGTCCTTTATCCCACCCCCTTTTGTGGTGGACGAAGCCAGATTCTATTTCCCCGTTGCTTTTTGTTCTTCTCTCTCCTCCCCGAGGGAATGCCTGTCGTGGGGAAATTGGGCAGTGTCCCCCTGCGCTTGTGCAAGCAGCAAGGGGAAGCAGAGCTGGAAATGACAGCCCACCCCGAGGAGGACCTATATCCTGGGGCTCTCGTCCCCGCACATGGTCTTCTCTGAGGCAGTGACCTGCTCTGTACAACCGAGCCTGGCTGTGGGAGCCTGTCTGAAGGCGGCCTTGTCAAAGAGGCCTCATCTTTCGCTGTCCTGCTGGAGGGAATTAGGATGACCCGGACAGTTAGGGTCCTCCCCTGCTTCCTGTCTGATGGCCGTGGTGATCGGCTTCCGTTCTGCCAGTTTCTGCTTTTCAGTTGGCCGGCTTCTGGGCCGCCTCCCTGCCGACCATTTCTACAGCCATTTTCCTTCTTTCTTTCCTTTTTTTTTTTTTTCAACAGGAGCTACTGCACACTCAGTAATGGAATAGATTACATCAGATCCTGCGTTTGCCAGCCTCCGTGCTAAGCTAGCTTCTCATTCCTGCAGCCGAGGACACCGACCTGGTTTATACTGGGATGGAGCTCACAGTGCAGAACCCCTCCCCCAGACGGGTTTCTGTGGGATCCCCAAGTTTTGTCAGTTGGAAAGTGTGGCATTTTGTTTTCTCCTCATGGTTAAGGACATGAATGTCTAGGTGGTGGGTTGGGGGGAGCACCAGGATTCCATCCTGTGGGAGCCACGCGGTTCGCATGACCCCTACGCGTGTAATTTAACCCTTGATGCCCCGGTTTCCTCGTGTAAAATAAGGCTGATAATAGTTTCCTCGTTGCATAATTTTAAGTTTGAATTGGGATAATGTATGTCAGGAGCTTAGCATGGTTCCTGGCACATAGTAACTGCCCAATACACTGGCGGCCATTGTTAATGTATTCCTTACATCTCTTCCCCCACTCTGTTCCCCCACATCATCTCCACAGACACAGTGTACTAGAAGCAGGCTCTGGGTCAGACAGACCTGCAAAGTTGTGACAATCACATACACTCTAGATGAGATGATTAGAAGATTAGATGAGATCATGTCCATAATCATAATAAACACGTGTAAGTGCTTTATACATCTTACTACTTTAATCCTTACAGCAACTTTAAGAGGTAGGGATGATTATTATTATATGGATTTTACACATGGGGAGGCTGAGGCATTAACTGGGGCCTTAAGTAGCTGGCTCAAGGTTAGAAGCAAGACAATGGATAAGGCAGCAAGTGGGTAGAGAAAGCATGTCCATTCACTGTCAATCCCACTCCCTACCACATGGCCTGAAGTGCCTGGCACCCAGTAGGAGTTCAAAGAAACGTGAAGTGCGTTTCTCCACGTTGCAGATCTATAAATGACAAGACTACAGAGCAGAGGATGTTTGGGACACAGTCTATGTGAATCATTAGGGAATAAAGTCAAGTCAATGACATAACCAAGTAAGGTTAAAAGTAGCTACTGTGTGTGTTGGGGCGCTCCTGAGGGCTTGGTGTGTGTGATTGCAAATTAATCCTGAGAAGCACCATGTATGGTAGGTGAATATGCCCCAGTGGTTCATGTGAATTCTGTCCCCATATACATCGGAGATTCCTGATCTCAGATTAAGCCTGAAAACCACTTTTTCTTACAACTGGGAGGAAAAACTGGGAGGACAAGGCCACGTTCAGACAGATTCTTGTGACTGGCCCAAACTGAACAGCAAACAGGACGGGCAAAGATGTGGAAGGACAACCTTGTCATGGCCAAATTTCCAGCCTTATTTTCCACTGGTCCAGAAAAATATATGCACAGAGTAAAGCAGTACCCAGGCAGAGAACCTGGAGGTGTCAGTCAGGGGCTGGCCGGAAACAGATGGCACACTTAAATTAGTGATTCGAGGAGAGTTTAATAAAGGAGCTATTTACAAAGATGTGGGGAAACCACAGGGATAGTGCTGTTCCCTGGGGCAGGGAATAGCTGAGTGCTGTCACCTCCCCGAGGCCTGAAGAGAGAGGGGACAGAGTGGTGACCTGAACCCTGAGATAGTACTGTGTGGAGAGTCCCACCTGGCAGGAGCTGTGGCTTTTGGTAGAGGGACCCAGCCAAGCCACAGTGGCCCAGCAAGGCGGAGGCAGGGGAATAAATAAATAAAAACCTTGCTCTCTCTCCTCCCTCCTTCCCATCGCCTGCTCAGGCTCCCCATTGTTTGAACCCAACCAGGAACCAGAGGGCAAGGGGGCTCCATTGATTCAATCCACCTAGATCAGCCTCCCCAGGGCACAGAGCGGGGTGGAAGAGGGTGGAGTGTGGGACTGGATGGACAAAGGGAAGATGTCTGGAACACTGCTTCTCAAATGGAACCATAGAGAGGCCACTGCCTCCCTGGGACTGGGGATTCGCAGGCAAAGAGAAGGTTGGCATCTCAATGGTGGCGGCCTGTTTCAGGGATTGTGGAAAGGGCTGGCTGGCACACATGCTTGGCAGACTCATACCAGCTGAGCCAGGAGCCTGACATCACCCTCAGTCCCTTACACCTTGGCTAGGGTCTCTTCACCAATTTGAGTTGAATAGAGTATTGAATTTCACTTTTCTTTATGGCTAAGCTCTTCCAAGTCAGAAATAGCCAGAGGACTTTGCAAGCTCAGGAGTGTCTCTGACTGCAAACGCATTCATGTCCTTTAAAACTGGCATAAATTTGCCTTCTTCTGTGACTTCTTTTCTGATGTTTGTGTATGTCCCTCCCATTGTCTAAAATATAAACCCCACGATGGCGTGTTTTAGTCATCTCCATATGCCCAGAACCTGACACGAGGCTGACATTCTTTAGAATCCTAAAAAATATTCGTTCAATCTTTAAGTCCCTGTAGTCCTCAAGAGATTCCAATTTAACCAGCATTTATTAAACCCCTACTACTTTCCAAGTGCTGTGTCGGGTCATTTTAATCTCAGTTCTCTAACGTAATATTCCCAAACAGCCCTAGCTATTATCCCCATCTTTACCAATATGGAAACTGAGGTTCAGAGAGATGAAAGAGGTAGAGCCTGGATTTGAACAGAGGTCTGCTTCCCTGGTCGAATGCCCTTTCCTTTCCTGATCAGAAGATGTCCCTCGATTGGTCACTGGACAGTTACTTCATGCATATGCATGAGCTGACTGCATGAATGAGCCCAGTGGAGCCTCTGTGTGTGTGCGCGCCGCGCACGCGCTTTGGGAAGCTCTGGACGTCATTGATGGTGCTGGCTCTCACGCAGGGCTCGCCCCAGTTTGATGGTTGCAGCCAAAAGAGTACTCCTGGATATTTTCCCTGTCAAGTCTATCTTAAACCCACCCTGCAAGGTAAGCACGAGAGCAAGTCAGATGGGTGCTGTCCCTAAACTTGGCTTTTGGGTGCAGGATCCTGGCTCTCTCCGAAGTAGCTTGCTCCCGTTGATTCAAAACACACCTATTTCTGAGAGTTTCCTCTGTTGAACATAGAAAACATAAAATTGTCAAGTGCTTACCCTTTAGTTGTTCTGGAGCTGCCAAAATTCTAATTGGCCAATAAAATCCACCTGTCTCAGAAGAGCCCCCAACATGCCCCCACTTACCAGGAAGAGAAAGAAAGTTAAAAGCTGGTCCTTACACATATTCCGTATGCCCTGAATTTGCCTAAGTTCTCTCCGTCGTCATAACGGCCCTAAATATAGGAACTGTCGTTAGTCATATTTTGTAGGTGCTGGGCTGAGGTTTTAGGATGATGGGACACTTGTCCAAAGTCACATGGTTAGGAAGTGACAGAGCCAGGCTCAGGGCAGACTTGGACTTCTGGCTCTTGCCTGTGGATGCGAGCAGCCCGAGGGAGCTTTCTCAAGCGTCTAAGCCCGCTGGCCTCAATCACAGGTAGGACCACCTCGATTCCTTCTCATTACCTTCTGCCCTATTTTACTGAGGATTCAGGGCAGATTCGGATCTGGCCTAGAAAAACATCATTCTGACCCCTCAGAGAAAGACGGAGAGAGATAGAGAAAGAGAGAGAGGAATGTGTTTCTAGGCTGTTCTGTAGAACCTAAGGCATTTTCATGACAAGCCTTTCTCCTTCCCACTAATCCTCAGGACACTTTATCTTCCCCTTCCTATGGCCCTGTCACAGCCTGCCTTGTTTCTGCCCTATCTCTCTCTCTAGGCAAGGGGCTCTCCAAGGGTGGGGTCTGTGGCCCATCCTCGGCCCTCCTCTCACATCCAAAGTCTCAGTGTCCATCAACATGTACTGAGCACCCATCACATGCCAAGTTCCCTATCAGACACTTTCACAGCTGCGACTACGCTTCTTTTGTGTGACCACCCATGTGGAGTACATTGTAGGATTAGCCCATTTTACAGATGGAGATGCTGAGGTTGGAGGGGCAAAAGAACTGGCCCAAAGCCACAGAGCTAGTCAGTCAAGGGCAGTGAGCACTGGCCTGTTTTGCCCCAATACCGGTGATCTCCCCACAACATCGCAGCTGGAGAAGAAGGAGGAATACTGAAAAAAAACCTCAAAGACCGCAAAATAAAAGAGAAAAAATAGACTGTTTCAAAGCAGTAAATTGGTGGAAGATTAAAAAAATGGGCCTAGGGTCTAACTTCCTTTCTTCTAAGGTCATGAAAAGAATAAAAGGGCACACACCCAAGATCAGAGAAAGAAACACAGAAGCTGCTGGAATTTTAGCTGCAGATGAATCTTTCACCAGCCTTTCTGGGGGAGTGGCTACGCTCAGTCGCATCAGGATGCACTGCACGGCATGTGTGCTCTATGTTGAAACAGTAATATTCTTTTCAATGAACTTGAGCAATTTATACGTACAGTTTACATATATGAATACGCACAGTGCAGTTAGAGAAGGCACTGCCCTTGGAGTTAAATGACGGAGGTTCAAATTCGAGGTTTGTCCTTCCCTAGCTGCCCAGCCTTAGGTAAAATGCTTCTCTCTCTCTTAACCTCTGTTTTCTCCTCTGGAAAATAGGCTTGATGACAGTCCTCATTTCAGAGGGGGTTAGTATATCTGAGTCAAGTAGTAAATGGAAGCCCCTAACAGGGATTTAGGTATATGTTCCCCACATTGTGCTATCTAATTAATTCATTTTAAATGAGGAAAAGGAAAGTAGCCTCCTTTGCTACCAGCTCCAACAGCCTACCTGTGATAGCACATGGAGACCGTTCAGAGTAGTAGGTGTTTCTAAGGAGTCTGGAGCCAGGCTATGGGCGTTTAAGCCTGGCTTTGCCATTGCTAAGCTGGGTGACCTGGGGCAACTTACTTAACCTCCTTTTGCCTCAGTTTTCTCACCTGTAAAGTGGGCATAATTATAGGGCTTCCCTCTTAGAGTTCTCAAGAAGAGTATGGTCCCTGGGAACCCTGCCTGGCACATGGCATGTGTTCAGAAAATGTTCATTATTACAGGATTAGCATCTTCATTATTACGTGCTGAGTGTTTCCCTTATGGCTGCATTTCAACTGTTGCATCCTCTTGTTCACCTCCCCCGTATCCCCACTGCCGAGCTGGAGGACCCAGATCCGCAGGGCAGAGAGGCATTACTTAAGTGAGGAGTGAGCCTCATTGTCTTTCAGTGATGTCAGCAGGGCTCCTTATCAATAATTGAACAGTTTTTCCAGGAACCCAATCTAGAAAGTGCAGTGTCCTGGCTGCAACAGGGCCTGGCTGGCTGGGGCCCCCGGAAGGCTCTGGGCACAGTGGGGTTTGTTATCCGTCTGCTGTGCGGGCAGAGGGTTCTGCTTGCTGCTGGAAGGGCTGCAGCTACAGGGTGGGACTTGAGACTCAGCCTCGTCACAGGGCCCTAACTCTGTCCCCAGGTCTTGCCCTCGCCGTCCTTTTCCCAGCAGCCCCAAAGACAGGGTCCTATTCTTCACCTGGTATGCTCAAGGGAGCCTGGATCCTGGAAGTCATTCTCAACACTGACCCCCACCACTGCTCGCTTCCAAGCCATCCACAGGCCCTGATGACTTTGTTTTTAAACATGACCCCAGTCTGCTCCCTTCCTCCATTCTCATCACCGCTACCCTAGTCCAAACCTACTGGGGCCCCCCCAGCAGCATCTTGCTGGCTTCCCTGACCCCCACTTGCAACCCCACCCCCACCCCCAGGGTACGTGCTTGCGCGCGTGCGCACGCGCGCGCACACACACACACACACACACGCATGCGTGCACACAGCAGCTAAGAGTAATTTTCCTAAAATGCAAATTCCGGTCCTGTCAGCTCCCGTGCCTAAACTTTCAGTGCTTCTGGGATGCTTTTAGGAAAATATCAACCCTCCACATGTCCTCGAGGCCTGTGGCGAAACTCTGTCCAGCTTCACCTGAAGCTCTTCGTGACTTCATCCATGACCTTCCCACCACACCCTCATATCAGTCCCTGTCACAGAGGCCTCACAGCTCCAGGCCCTCACCCGTTTGTTCTCTCTTCTGTGTCTGCCTCCTACTTATCATGCAGCCCTCAGATGTCACCTCCTCAGAGAAGCTTCTCCTGACCCTCCTTGTCTAAATCAGTGACCCCACACCCCACACCCCAACCCCTGAATATTTCTATGATGAAACTCATCTCAACCAGAATGATTTTGTCAACCTACTGGCTTCCTTATTAGTAGTCTGTCTCCCCCACTAGAAGGTGAGCCCATGTGGACACAGATCCTGTCTGTCTTACTCACAGCTGTATCCCTTAGGACTTCCAATAGCTCCTGGTGCCTGGGAGGTGGGCAGTAAATATTTATTAAATGGATGGCTGGAAGCTGGGAGGTTGTGGAGTATTGTTGCGTGAGCCCTGGACTTGGAGTCGAGAGTCCTGAGTTTGAGTCCCAGCTCTGTGACGTGCTCACCGTGTGTGATCAAGCACATCATTACAGCGCACTCCTGCAGCTGGAGTCAGGAGCCCTGGGGTCTAGCCGGGGCTCTACCCCTTGCGGACTGTGAGCTCAGGCAGCTTCCCTTATCTCTCTGAGCCTCCTTTTCCTCTGCTGTCAAGTGGGGGTGGTACTATCTACCTCACAGGAAGGTTGTCAGTGGAATGTGTGAATGGAGCGTGTGGAACCCGTGCATGTAGACAGAGTCTGGCACGTTCTGGGGCTGTGGCAGGGGGACCCTAGGGCCTGCCGGATCCTACAAGCATTCTGCACTGAGCTTCACAGGGTCCCCTGGGGAACCGAAGGGGACATAGGTGAAAGGCTTTGAAGTGGTAACATTTGCTTCGAGACTTTATCATTGGCTCGAAAAGAGGATTAACGAGGTAAAAAAATACGTAAGATGCTTTGCACTGGAGTCAGCCGGTGGCCATAAGGGGGTGGCACTTCCTCTGACAGTCTTAGAGCTACTGACATTTAGATTTTACAGCTATGAACTCCCAGCTACAGAAACAGCCTGACCGCTGGGACTCCTGTAGGAGAAGTGATTTTTATTATTGTGACTCTAAAGATCTCCAGTCCAAAACCCCTTTTTTTGGTTTTTGCTCCCACTGAAACCATTTCTTTTATAACTATGACCCAGAACTCATGGTTATGCTGATGTTAAAGCCAGAAAGGGCCATCAAGCCTTAGCAGATATGTTCCCACCTGCCTGCCAGGATGTTGCTTTTTTTTTTTTTTTTCCTTATCTTTGAAAAAAACGTTAAAGTGGGTAAGTCACTTAACTCAGCACCTGGTATATAGCACGAACTCTGGAAACATTAGCTGTTATCATTCCTACTCCTGTTTTACTAACGGTAGTATATATAATATAAACACACTTCATAGTAAACAACTTCAGATCTTTTTTTGGGAGAATGAGGTGAATGGTGAAGAAATTCTGGAAATGGGGGTACATTCTAAGTGCCTGGATAGAGTGAATTCTGTTCCAGTGTCAGATGACCCTTAATTCAGTCACCCTATAGCCATCAGAGGATGCCTGGCTGTCTCTCACTCCTAAAGCTGACCTAGATAAAAAAAGAAGCCCCTGATTGGAAAAGAGGAGGAAACTTGCATAATGTAAACATCTACGAGGTCCCTCCAAATACCTTATCATATTCAAGGCAGGTAGGACTTATTTTCCACCACTTGGTATAGAAAAACCAAGTCGAAATAAAATTCAGTAACTTACCAAAGGAATATAGCCAGAAAGCGGCCACACTGGATTTAAATCTAGATCTTTATGACTCTGATGACTGCAATCCTCCACTGTCTGGAATCGGTTCTCAGGCCTCGGCTACTTCTTTAGGAGCCTGCAGCAAGTTTTAGCTCACCAAGTTTGCATTTGTTCAAATAGCGGCATCCTGAGTTGTGATTTACTTTTGAGTGTTCATTCCTCATTTTGCAAGCAGCCCTGCTCTGGACTTCTGACTTCTCTTAGTTGATCAGACTTCTCATCCGTAACCCAACCTACGACCCTAGCAGAATCCAGTCAAAATAAGTTATCTGCTGTCAGGGATGCTTGAATATTTCATGGTGGCCTGGATGGAGGCGGAGGACAGAGCACTCTGCTCTGGGGACAGGCAAGGCAGCTAATGGATCAGCTGCAGGCACCAGATGTCCAGGTGCTGGGATAGATGGCCCATCAGACAAGGCAAGCAGACGACGATGCTTTGGGTTAAGCAGCTTGCTAGGACAGGGCTGCAAGTTTGTAAGAGGTCAAATTTTTAAATGCCTGATTTAGGCGGTCCCTCGAACCTGGACTTAGAGGACAAGCTGCTTTAACATTTTTATAACCCTTATATCAGCCCCTGCATGATCTTAGAAACACACACACACACCCCAAAGAAGGCTGGTTGAGCACCCCAATATGCAGATGGGTAAACTGCAGCTCACAGAATTTAAACGACATGTTCTGGGTTACCCCGAAAATAATGGTAACTCTGGGATCTGATCCCAATTCTCTCTGTCTCCATCTAAGAGAAGTGACCAATTATAGAAAAGGTCTTGGGACATGGAGAAAGAAAAGAAATGTAGGTTCTGTTGCCATGTCTCCCACTCACTGCCTATGACCAGATCGCTTTCCCCCTCGGAGCTTCAATTTCCATCTTCCGAGGAATTCTTGGGCTCTATGATACTATCGCCAACATAGCTTTTCCCCCCAGCCAGCAGGTTAGGAGGCGGCTATGGCAGAGAAGGCAGGGACGGGGAGCAGGGGGATGGGAAGGCCTTTCTAAGTCCGTGCCCAAGATCTCCACCTAGAGAACGTGGTCCTCAGTCCTGGGTGGAGAAATGAACTGCCCACCAGGAAGCTGCTTGTGTGTCGGCTGTTTTTTAAGAGTTTAGATGCAAAGAGAGAATGCTGATGGTTAGGGGGAGATGCCTGGGAGGCTAATCGACTGGATGGTGTCTCTGTGAGCCAAGCACTCTGTGCTGCTGGGGAAACAAGGAACCTGAATCCAAAAAGAGCAAGGGAAGGGTTCTGAAAGGTGGCATCTAGCAAGGTGGGAGGTGCTTCAGTTTAGAATGCCCGCCCTCCACTTCTCACTCCTCCAGAAATGATTTAGTGAGTGCCTACTACATGCCAGGCACTGAGCGAGGTCCTGGGAGCACGAGATGAAGAAGACAGACACGGCCCTCTCTCTCGGGGCCTACGTTCTAGCAGGAGAGGGCCGTGCTATCCCTAAAAAAGAGCAGTTTAAGGAGTCCCAAGGGTTCTGCAGGAAATTGAGCAGGGTGGAAAGGAGGGACTGGCAGGAGGCCAGGCCAGCAGGGAGGTGACTGGGAGTGACCACAGAGCTGGGCCTGAGGATGAGATGGAGCCAGCTGAGAGGAGAGCGTCAGCAAGAATAAAAGGCTGTGTGCATAAAGTAGGATGACTTCCACTAAAAGTAACAGAAAACCCAGACGCAAGGTGGCGAAAATGATAAGAACATTTCAGACCTCCCTGAGCTGGGAGTTCTCAAATAGAAGGGACTCTCATGAGCGGGGGAGGACGCAGCCGTGCTCAACCGTGTCATCAGGGCCCAGGGTCCTTCCATGTGTCACTGCTCTGTCAGTCCTTCAAAGCAGAGCAGACCTGCTCGAAACACACGGTGTAGAGTGAAAACCACCTAAGTTCACCTTTCTTTTGGGCCACTCAGCGGCGATGGGACCTTGGATGAGACCCCTGCCTGCCTTGCATCTGCCTCCTCTTCTGCCTCCCCCGGGTGCTGTGAGGACCCACAGGGACCATGTGCAGGTGCATTCTAGTCCACCCCGTGGTGCCCTTGCTTTTCTCTTGCAACTGGGGAAAGACTGAAAAGTTCCCCAGAGACAGAGCCTTTGGTTTCAAACCCCCTTCCCACCCACTGGCCCTAAGGAAACCCCATCTTGTCTTTTGCCTTTGAGTCAACAGTCTCTAGAAGTGGACTGCTCTGGATGGTGGCCGAATCAGCTCGGGCCACCTTGCCATGTGGCCCAAGCACTTGCTATTTCAGTCACGGTCACTAAGTGCTCCCGTCTAAACCTCTTGAGGCTAAAAGGTACAAAAGGTTTTGAATTAATTGGCTTCTATTTTCCTTCCTGTGTGTGTGCCTCAGTGCCTTTTTAGGGCAAGATTGACTGGAGGAATCCTTCCTGAATTCGGGCAGCCCTGATTCAACTTGGAGTTAATTATCTCTAATATGCTGTACAATTCCCTCTGTACCTTTTATGACATGGAGTGGAGGCATAATTTATCCAAGTCTATCATTTGAGGCTTTTTTTTTTTTTTACGAAAAGAAAATTATTGTGTGTGCCTTATAAAAAAATTCATTCCATCCGTCGTTGTTTATTCACAAGATGTTTATGGAGGACACACCTCTATGCCAAGCATTGCACTGGGTCGCTTATAATTCAGGTTAACTTCTCACAAGCCTATCAGGTCACTGGTCTCATCGCCATTTGGTAGGGAAAAAACAAAAACAAAAACAAAAACAGAAAATTAAGTTCAGAAAGAAGAGACAGCTGGGGAAAAAAACCAAAAAGAACGAAGAGAGGGTTGACGTCTTTTGTCCTCACCCCTACCTGCTTGGACGCATGTCTACCAGGAGCTACAGACCTCCATGACAGCAGTTCCCGATAACACGGTTTCCTCCCTTTGTGCCCTGGGCCCGACGGCTGGTACTAGCTTCCCTCTGTTGCCTGGTTTGTCCCCTCGCTCTCTACGTGACCCTTTCCCGAGGATCTCCTCATCAGAACCACGTGCAGGGCATGGCCTTCCCCCCAGGACCCTAACTGATCCACCTGGACAGCAGCATGCAGCGGATAACGAAGTGGATGTTCTCCCTCTGTCTACTCTCTGTCATTCTGCCCTCTGCCCCCTGTTATCCCAAGAACCTGTTCCTTCGTTTGTTCGTTTATTTGTTTGTTTGTTTGTTTGTTTAGGAAAAGAAAAAGGGAGCCACATTCTATCTTCAAATGTCTCTGCATTTTTAATAGAAGGGAGTGGGCCTTTTTTAGAATCCAAGAGAATGTGAGTGTTTCACTTCCAAAATTCTATTCCAGTTGACCCAATTGAAATCAGCCACCTGGTTCCTTCTGAGACTCTTGTCCTACTGAAGATTCAAAGACAGCTGTGGGGAGCCCTGTTCATGAAGTTTCCTAGGGCTGCCATAATATAATATGTACCCTGGGTGCTTAAAGCAACAGATACGTGTTCTCCCCCAGTGCTGGAGGCCACAAGTCCAAAGTCACAGTGGCAGCAGGGCTGTGTTCCCTCAGAGACTCTGGGTAGGATCCTTCCTTGCCTCCTCCCAGCTTCGGGTACTGGCAGTAATCTCTGGCCTTCCTTGGCTTGCCACTGCATCTCTCCAGCCTCCGCCTCTGTACTCACCTGGCGTTCACCTGTGTGTCTGTGTGTCTCTTCTCCTTGTAAGGCACGGAGTGCTAGTGGAGTAAGGGCCACCCACCTCCAGCTTGACCTCAACCCTCAACTAATTACACTGTCAACAGCCCTATTTCCAAATAAGGTCACTTTCCAAGGTACCAGGGGTCAGGACTTCAACATATCTTTTTGAGGGACACGATTTAACCAACAACAGAGCTCTCACTGAAGTCTGGGGACCAACTGGGTGGGGATCCCACTTGGAGATTCGCTTAGCAAAAACGATTTAAGAAAAGAAAAAGATCAAGAGCTACAGCAAACATCGAAGGGCAGGCCTTCCTCCCTCCCTCCCTCCCTCCCTTCCTCCCTTCTTTCCTTCTTTCCTTCTTTCTTTTTTGAACAACCATAGGGGATGTTTTCACACATCAGCACACATCAGCTCATGGTCCCATTTAGACTGACAAGGATGGCGGTGGTGGGGACTTAGAGAAGTGGATGGTGGGACTAATTGCCATTCTCATAGACCTAACAGCACCTGCAGGTGCATTCAATGTGTGTAGCAACTGGGGGATGTGGAAGACTTAAAAAAAAAAAAAAACCCTTCTTTTTGTCTTTCAGAGTAACATTTATTGATCTGTGCTAGTCTGTGCAATATGCAAGAGCAAGAGACGGCCAAGGTGGAGGGACAAGAGAAGCTTGGGGCAAGTGGGGAAGGGTCGGGAAGAAGAGAGACTTTGGAGAGGCAGTCTGCACAACTGCAAGAATCAGCACTTCTCCCTCCCTCCCTTCCTTCCTTCCTCCCTTTCTTCTGTCTCTTCCTCTTTCAGGCTTCCTCTCTCCTCCTTGACTTGCTCTCATATCATGATCTTGCTTTAAAAAGAAGCACAGACATTAGGCTGCCTGGAAATCACAAATCAAACAATTAAGCCAAGCAGCAGCTGGGGTGGCTGATTCGGTTGTGTGGTGAGGAGGAGGCCATGAGTGTGTAGTGTGTATCATGTACAGCGAAGACAGGACATCGCCTGAGCCACCTCCAGCCTGGGCAGGCATTTAATGAACAAATGCAAAAGTATTCCAAGAGTAGAGCATCCGGAAGGAAACTGCGTCGGGGTAGAGAGAGAACCCTGGGGGTTCTACCCTGTTCTTTTCAAGACTTTTCGTTATAGGAAAAATGGAATTGACACTTTTTAAAGCTGTGAATTATATTAATGACCAACTCTGTGCTCTCAAAGTCATTGTGACAGGACAACATGTTTCAAAGGTGTTTGAATTTCTCATATTTGAATTATTTTACTAGAAAAAGAATACATGTTTGGGAGAAAAATTTTCAGATGCTGCCAAAAAGTAAAGAGTAAAACATGTATTTCCCTTCCATTTCTAATTCTTCGTCCCCAAGAGGCAACCTCTGTAATGGGTCTTCTTCAATTAATTATCTTTGTAAATCAAAAGGTTAGTGTCTTCTTTGCTGGTAGTGTTCTAAGTATTCAGTCCAAATGAAAGTGCTCTAAAGTAATTCAAGAATTTTTTTTTTCTGCTTCAAAATAAAACTTGTTTCTCTGGAGACCAACTATTCTTTTCTTCTACTCAGTCTTACCACCTTAAGGCTAACCAGGGGGGCTAGGATGCATGACCAATGAAACCTGGATATACCTTGTGAGGTGGGTGTTGTGACGCTCCTCTGTAGGTATAGTTATCCTCCTTTCACAGACGAGCAAACTGAGTTCCAGAAAGACAGAGTGACTTTCTCTATGGTCATAGGACAGATAAGGTCTGACCACAGGTCTGGCTGGCTCTCTTCAGTACATGGAGCTGCCTTCTCCCTTATTCCAAGAAGACTACTGATCTATTTTATGGTCAGTGATTCCCACATAAATTAATAAGTAAATGACTGAACTAATTGATCAAGCAATCAATCCCTAACAAATATTTCTTCAAGCAACTATTATACATCCTCTTCTGTAGCGGATGATTTCAGAGGATAGGCAAGTAAGAAATGGTACATACAAAGATGGCTGCTAATTTTTGCCACTTCTCCCATGAAGAGGTGGAGTTTATTTAGAACCTGGATGAGCCTGTGGTTCGCTTTGATGAATAGAATCCAGCAGAAGTGAGCTGTGGAACCCTCAAGGCTGGGCCTTAGGACATCTGCAACTTCCACTTTCACACCTTTGGAACGCAGAGATGGAGAACCTTGGAGACAGAGGGCAATATCAACTCCCTCTTCCCTTAGTGGGAAATAGTACTCAGCAGTTGCTGGTCCTCTCAAATCCACTGCCCTCTTGTACTCTCAGGACATCTGAAGCCTGGGTGATCGTACCAACAAGCACAATTGGTCACATCTCTACTTAAGGCCTTTCGTGACATCTCCAGTCTCCCGGGAGAAATCCATGGACCTCATGACTTGCTCCTTACTCCTCCAGCCTCCTCCCCTGCCTCCTTCCCTAACTTTTCCCTGTGAGTTTCAGGAACAGGCAGATGCCACCATGCACCATGTTCTTACCTATTTCTAGGCCTTTGCTCCCACACCTCCTTTTGCCTGAGCATCCTTCTCCTCTTCTTCCCTTGGCTGATTCTTATGTTAAGATTCAATTGTCGCCTCCTCCAGAAGCTTTCCCATCTCAGGGTAGGTGCTGATCCTTCCAGATCTGAGAACACCCTCTGTTTACTTCTGGAGATGCCCTATCAGATTCCATTGGAATGGCCTGTTGATGTGTTTGGCTCTCCCACCGGACAGACGGAGAATTCCCTGAGTATTTGTGTCCTCAGAGCTGGCGCAGAGCTGAGCTAGGGCTTTTCCCGCGCATTACCTCATTTCTTAGCTACACTATTATCATCAGCATTTTTATTATTGCTGTGGCTTCTCCTTTCGTAACGGAGTGCTCCTGGAGCAACACCGTCCAGAAAAATCCCTAAGTGTACTGAAGAAAAAGCAAACAAACGGTATTTCAGAATTGAAAAACAAAATAAAGAAATAGGCCCAAAGTTTATACACAATTTCCTCTGGTAGTGGTTTAAGCAAAAGGACAATGAGTCCCCAGGTAGTGTTTACAACTAAAACAAGCCCTGGAGGACATAGAGGCGACCCTGAGTAGTAAGACATTGCACAGGAACATTGGGGAGTTTCAGTGGAAACCAGTTTCTGGGAGGTAAAGCAGCCCAGCTAGTCCCTACCACCTTGATTTCAGACCTTTTGCCCAAACCGCTTGCAGCCTTGGGGTCCATTGCCATGCCATACACCTGGGGGTGGAGGGGTTCCCCACACCTCCTCCTGGGGCCATATCTCAGCCCAAAGAGCTGGGACCACAGAGAAGTCTTACGGAGTTCCAGTGCTGGTGGTCCCATGGGAAAACTCAGATTTTTTTTTTTTTTTTTTTTTTCCCTCCAAAAGCTCCCTCGACCCCATCCCTTCCCCAAGGACTCTTGGCTGCAGATTTGGGGGTTTGGGGTGAAGAAGAGATGCTGTTGGAGCGCACCATCAGCATTGCAGGCAGAGGCCCCACGGGGGCAGGCAAGTGTGTGGGAGCGTGCAAAATGCCAAGTGGGACAAGTCCAGTGATACAAATATGTTAACTGGGTCAGGGGTAAGGTGGTAGAGAATGGTGGGGGAATGAGAAAAACTAGGCCACTCAGCTCCTACTGATTCTTGCCACGAGGGGATGTTGGGTCTGTGGCAAGAGCTTCTCATGTTTCTTCAGATGCACCGAGAAGTTGGAATTTGAATGTGAAATTTCCCAGTATTAAATATTGAACATGAATTTATAAAATTTAAAAAATCTCTTGCCAGATAAAGCACAGGCCCACAGGTGTCCAGCTGGTGACCTCTCTTCTACTAACATCATGTGTTCCAAATGATAATCCAGGTCCGAATGGTTGCCGCTGCAGAAAGTCACAGAATCAATCTCTTCTGCCTTACCAGTTCTGGGTAATTGTAAATCCATAGGTGGAATGAGGCAATGCAAACATCTGGGGAGTCAGAAAAAAGTGAGTTTGAATCTCAGCTCCACTCTTTCCTAGGTATGTGGTGTTCCCTGAGCTTTTACTTTCCACATCTGTAAAATGGGGGCAATAATTGTAACAGACACTGTTGGTTACCTGCATGCAGCCATCCCCTCTCCCCACCCCCTGATTTGTTCTTGCCAATAGAGAATGATTTTGTTCAGGTGCTGGAGGAACAGCAGTGAACTCAAGGGGATGAGCCGTGCTAGCTTAAGTCTTTGTCAGACTCTATCCCACTTTGCCAAAGATTTGCCTGGCGACAGGCATGAGACCCAGGTTTGGGCAATGAATTGAGAAGAGAAGTCTGCTGAGGAGGTTCCTGAGATGTGTTTTCCTCCCTGATAAAAGAGAAGGAAGAGGAGCCCCCTTTCTGCCATCACCTTGTCCTTTCTGTTTGGGACACTGCAAGGTGAGTACAGTACGGGATGCTTAAAGCTATGGCAGCCATTTTGTGACTGTGAGGGAAAGGTCAAGAGAATCCCAGAAATGCTGCTTCACAGTCTTGGCAGTGTGGAGTCTGCTTCCAGACATTTCATTAAGAAATAGTAAATGGCCTTACGGTTTAAGCTGTTCTTTCTCAAACTTGAGCATGCATCAGAATCACCCAGAGGGCATATTAAAACACAGATTGCTGGCCCTATCCCCGAGTTTCTGATTCAGTAGGTCTGCAGTGGGCCCAAGAATGTGCATTTCTGACAAGTTCCTATGATGCTGATGATGCTGGTGAACCACGTCTTGAGAACCATTCTTTAAGCCACTGTTAACTGCATATCCTATTACTTGCTGATGAAAACCCCTAACAGATAAAATGACACTCGAGAGAAGCATTTGGCTATTCATGGAGACTCCATATGTGGCCAGCAAAGCCGTAGTGCTGGTAGACCTTCGTTTCTTTCGTTGTCTCTCATTTTCATTCCAGGTGTTCCCCCCCAACACCAACCTGATACAGGTTTAGCTTGAACTAACAGTCTGCAATGCACCCAGGATGCATTTAAAAAAAAAAAAAATTTATGCTAAGAGTAAAGACAATGAAATTTCCACTACATAACTTCTAATGGAACCTCTCACCTCCAGCATGCTTGAGAAACCTCCTTGAAAAGTACATGATGGGACTGGCTTCTACCCTCAGGACAAAATGTCAATGCAAACCATTGGCAAATTTAATCTATTGAGACATAGCCCTGATTTTGCAGTATAAGGGCTTGTGATCAGAATTTCCCTGCATAGGGACACCTAAGTGGCTCAGTTGGTTAAGCATCTGACTCTCGATTTCGGCTAAGGTCACGATCTCAGGGTCGTGGGATCAAGCCTTGTATCGTGTCAGGCTCCATGCTCAGCAGGGAGTCTGCTTGAGAGTCTCTCTCTCTCCCCCTCCCTCTGCCCCTCCCCCTGCATGTGCTCTTTCTCTCTCTCAAAAAAAAAAAAAAAAAAAAAATTCCCTATACAGGTCTTTCAGAAGCCTCCCATGTGGTGACCTGGGACCACTCTCATTTACTAGACACCCATATAGTCATGCTCAGAAACCAGTACAAACTATTTATTTCCCATTCTCTCCCAGCAGAAACAGTCTCCTCAGAGTGTCCTTCCCCAGACCTGCCTGGTGTCCCCCTGTGACCATGCTCTTTCTCGTCTTTTTTCCCTTTACACAGATGTCTCCACTTCTACTTCCTATGTGTCCTTTTCTTACTCTCCAAGCCCCCCACACTTGCCCTTTTCACACTGTGTTGCCTTTCTGCCCAGCTGGAAGGGCTTCCAGGGAGGCAGTGTGGATCACTAGGAACAGTCTGGCAAAACCACCCTTAGGAAGCGCCCCTTCTCTGCTCCCAGTCCCTCTCTGGCCCTCTCTGGTTAGAGTCAGCAGGTCAGGGAGCCTTCTATAGAAGCCAGCCTGCTAAGCTTTCATGCCCATCTCCTTCACTTGGGGATCTGGTGAAAATGCTGGTTCTGTCCAGGGTGCAGGGAGTGCTTGCGGTTCTGCAGGTGGGATAGACGCTGCTGGTCCGTAGAGCGCCCTTGGAGCGGCCGAGGCGCACATCGGAGCCACCAGCTGAGGCGGCCACTAGCAGGCAAGTAGCTGCCAAGCTCCTGAAATGCGCCAGGACCCAAACCGGATGTGCCGTCAAAGCAGAATGGTACCACGATGTCAGATTTCTCGTAAATAATTGCTTATAATTGATTCCATGTTAGAAGGATGGCATTTTGGAAATATTAGGTGAATCCATTGCTAAAATTCATGTCACCTCTTTCTTTTTACTCCTTTGTTTTCTTTTACTCCTTTGTTTTCTAATGTGAGCTAGGAGTAAAATTTAAATTCCAACGCTAGCCATGTGGCTAGCATTTGTGGCTCACGCTGTATTTCTATTAGATAATACCGTTCTGGAACATGCTCCATGTATACAGAGTGGGGACCATGGATGTCGTGCTCAAATGGCTAAGAGCCTATTTCTGGGAACTGCATAGACTCCTTTCTCAGGTCTGTCCTCCCGAAGGCTGAACTCTAGCTGCCCTTATGCAAACCCTGAAGCTCAGTGGATGCCAAAGGGCAGCTGTCGGTGGGTAGAGGGACTGGATGTGAGGCCGGAGTAGCCTCAGCTGTTTGCCTGCCGAAGGCCCATCTCAGTATAGGACAGAGACCAAGGCTGGGGGTCAGGGCCAGGCCTGGGGCTGAAAGCAGCCTTCCTATGTCCCCAGATTTAGTCACAAAATCCTGAGGCATCTTGAGAGTCCTAATTCCATCTTGGCCTTCCAGATTGTTAGGCGTGTATATCTGTCAAAGTATGTGGATAGAACATACTTTATTTAACAGTTTGTTAGCTTGATTTATAACTTTTAATATTTAGACATATGATATGTGGGCCTCTATTTGTGCTCTTGCCCTGGGCAAGTAAGGTAATTCCCGTACGGTTGTAGAAGGACTGTGATATGGGATGTACACGGTGCCATGGGAGCCCAGAGGAGACACATGCTCTGCCTGGGACCCAGTGCTCTTTGAATAATATTGTAATCCAGAGGAAAATGTCATTGCTGAGGGCCCACTAGTTGAGTGGGAAGAAGTCAAACTCATTTATTTTTCTGTGGCAGAAAGGCAGGAGGAATATCCCGGGCATTTAGCTGGTGGGTCAGGGATGCTGGTGAGCAACACGGCCAAGCAGCTTTGTCTCTCTCCACTGCCTTCCACTTGCAACCACTGAGCATCTGGTTGCGACACTATCCATCTGTTTCCTCAGGGTAAACAGAAGCTTGATTAAATACTGTGAGGGCCCAGGCAGGGCTCTAGCGCTTTTAAGATTCCCAGCCATGGCATCACATGTAAGACACGGGAATGCTTGAATTTGAACGCCAGGTCATCCTCTCTGGGTCTCAGTGTCCCCATCAGTATAATGGACTTGATGATAATAGTGCAAGAAGAGGGTTCATAGGAAGATGACTTGAGATACTATTTATAAAGGACCTGGAAAAACGCCTGGCTCAGCCTAAGGGCTACACAAATGCTGGTTCTTACTAATGCTATTTACAGGTGGGACACGGAGGTGTGGAGAAGTGAGGGAATCTTGCTAAAGGACAGCACCTTCTTTCCTGACAGAGCTGAGCTTCAAACCCACCTTCCCTTCATTCCAAAGCCCATGCTCTTTCCTGCTATCACGTGCCTCTCACATGTGAGTATTTCTCAACCACAGAGATAAATTTGTCTCCTCTTTCATGTGGGGTGCATTCACTGAGCTCGAGAGAGAAGGCTAAAAATACCGCCGGGTGTAAATCTGATCCAGGGAGAAGGGATGAGCTGTGGTTGGGTTGGGTAGGGAAGGAAAGGCCCCTCTCCTGCTCCTCTGCGGTTTTTCAAAGGCCTCTGGTCTGAACGCGCACCTGAGCCTGTGATGAGCTTCGGAGACCCGCGCTGTGATGGCAGAGCAGGAGGTCTTGCCAGGGCCCTGCGGCCTCTCCAACCTCTTCTCCAGCCTCCCGCCACCTTCTTCAGGCCCTCTCCCTGTGCTCCGTCCAGCCTTGCTGAGCATGTTTCCATCCGGCCAAGCCAGTGCCCTCTCCAGGACCTCATGCACACGCCCAGAGCCAGATCTTCCCACATCCCTGCCAAAGCGATCCTCGCCGACCACCCTTGCTGACGTGGCCTCCACCACCTCCCCACGCCCGCCCACTCGCTCTCTAGCATGGTGCCCCTCCATGGTCTGTAGGGCTCTTAGCGCAACCTGTCCATTTCTGTGTGAGCCCGGCCCTCGCATGTGAGCCCTAAGACAGCCGGCGCTGCGTCGGTCTCGCCCACTGCTGTGTCTCTGGAGCCTGCATATGCCTGATGCCTCTTCGTCTTCAGAAATATTTTTTTGAAAAAATAGATGTATGCATGTAGGAATGAATGAACAGGGGAATGAAACCTCGGTTCTGGTCCCCGCACTGCTACTCGCTTGCTGTGTGACCTTAGGAAAGGCCCTTTGCCTCTCTGGCTCTCATTCTTCTCAATTATAAAATGAGGGGATTGCACGGGATTAGAAAGTTTTAAGGTTATTTTGTGGGTAATATTGAAAGGCTTACGCAGGAGAGTCACATGCTCATATTTGCATTAAAAACAAAAAGAAAACTACTCAGGGATCCAGTAGGAAGTGGATTAAAGGTGCCCATTCTGGGGTCCAGGGAGGGGCCAGAGGGCTGGGACAAATGTACAGACCAGACAGAAATGAGTCACCAGGGTTTATCAGAAGATAGCAGATAAAGCTCACCAACTGTCCCAGGTGACAAACTCACCAGGGACTCAAGCCCACTGTAGAGTTGTATATGCTGTGGTTGAAGCTTCTCTCTCTCAAACACACATACACACACACACACACACACACACACACACATACCCCTTCCCCTCCCACAGCTTGCTTCATTATCATCTGGGTTTGCCAGATTATGTGATTATGGCAAATTAAAAAATATTTAATATTTTGATAAATTATCATCCCAATGACTATATATAATTGATCCCATTCTATGGGCAGCTTATAATAATACATTAAATATTATGTATGTACGATACTATAATGCAATAAAATAATACAGTAAACAATAGAAAATGATAGAGACTAAATCAAGATTAGGGAAAAGTAGATTTAATAGATCAAGACCAGGAAGGCAGTTAGTTATAACATAAATAAGCAAACAGAAGATTCTAGGCTTTTATCAAAGTTGAGCCACAAATTTGGCTTTGAGTTTCCTAGTGGCCAGAACAAATAAGAAACATGACCAGCTACATTATTTACATTATATAAGAAATAGGGGCACCTGGGTGGCTCAGTTGTTAAGTGTCTGCCTTTGGCTCAGGTCATGATCCCAGGGTCCTGGGATCAAGCCCCACATCGGGCTCCCTCCTCGCAGGAAGCCTGCTTCTCCCTGTCCCACTCCCCCTGCTTGTGTTCCCTCTCTCACTGTGTCTCTCTCTCTGTCAAATAAATAAATAAAATCTTTTTTTTTTTTAAAGAAATAAGTTATACTAATATCTCAGGAGGAAAGCTTTCCTTGGCATCTAATCTGGAGAGAATTGTCTCACAGGGGTTTTTTATAGAGAGACAGCTAAGTGATGTCATGTGCATGCTTCCAGTTAAAAATATAGAAATCAGTTGTATTAGCAGTCATTTTATGAGAGAAAAACTTATTTTTATTTACTTTTATTTTTGAGGAGGGGGAGGTACAGAGGGAGAGGAAGAGAGAGAATCTTAAGCAGGCTTCACACCCAGCATGGAGCCTGACGTGGGGCTTAGTCTCACAACGTGAGATCATGACCCGAGCCAAAATCAAGAGTTGGATGCTTAACTAACTGAGCCACTCAGGTGCCTGAGAAATATTTTTTGATTAAGAAAGGGAGACATAAGGAGGAAGAAGGATGGGGCTGCTTATGCATCAGCAACATGTGTTTGGACTTGGGGTTGTAAATTAATCAAGTAATCATAAATTTAAGAAATCAACTCTTCTTCTCAGTAGAAAAATGAATAAAAAGAGTTACAGTTTACTGAGTCTTTATTATATGCCAGGCACTATGCTAAGCAGGTGACCTAAATGAGCTCAGTTCTCCACCAGACCTGAGAGGTAGGATTATCATTCCATCAACTGATGGATTTAGCTAGTTCCTGTACCTTGCTGGAGATCAGAGAGCTCTTAACACTAGTCCTTCTGACCTGAGATTCCTGGTCTGAAGCACGAGACTCTTCCTCTCTCGGGGGAGTCTGTTAAATGCATTGAGGGTGTGAGTTACGGTCACAAGGCCAATTTTGTTTCATATTGAACCAAAAAGGAAGAATCTTGCAGGAGATTTCATCCCGGGATGAATGTGCAAAATTGTCCACATCAGTTCCAGAGGGAAAAATTGATCAATCCACCAAGATGTACCAAAATCCACCAGATCGCTATAACACGGTAGCATTTTATCCAGAAAAAAAAAATGCCCATATCATCAGACAGAAACTATGTTGCCCTCACATTGCTGGTAGGAGGGAGAGAGGGGCAGACCTCGGGCAGCCAGAGAGTGCTGCAGGACCCTATTCTCCTTCATTTTGTTTGTATTGCTCCATAATGTTGGCCTCACTAGAAGAGAGTCTTAAAATTACAAATTCTATTGTTTGGAGAAAACATCCACAGAGTGCTCTGTGTCCATGCTCACACTCAAAGTGCAAAGGTGGGTTCTGGAGTTGGGAAGAATTGAGTTCCATTCTTTGGCTGTGCCCTCATTGAGTTCCTTGGCAAGTTCCTCACTCACTCTAATAACAATAGCTCTGACCCCCCAAGATTACTGTGAGGGTGAAGAAGTGAGATGCTGCTGGTTAAGGATTTTGTCCCACGTCGGGCACACAGCAATTGCTTAATAGATGAGAGTTTTAATTATTCACCAGCTTGGATTACAGCCCATCCCTGAACTAGGCACGGTGACCAGGGGCATGTTGTACTCCACCTGGCCAGACCTGGGTCAGAGTTCTGTTCTGAGAGTTGACCCTGACTGCTGCGTGGACTAGGGGCTGTGGGAAGGCAAGGGTGAAAGCGTGGGAAGCGGTGATTAGGAGACCATTGCAGGTATCTGAGCAACACATAATGGCGGTCAGCCAGAGGGGGGTGACTGTGGTGGTAGAGCTGAGGTTTAGGCCTTGTGCTAAACCTGTGGGGCAACATGTGCCATGGGCTCATGCAGAACCCAAATAATGGGCTGTCTTTCCCACACCAGGTCAGGCCAGCAAGTAACGCCCTTCCTGGATCTTGGATTTCTAAGAAAACGCATGCCATAGAGGAAGGGTGTGTGGTGAAGCCAGAAGCGGGCTCAAGAGCCCACCACCAGTCATGCTAGCCCCAGGAGACAGGCAGCAGCCCTTCATGCTTGCGGGACTGGTACTGGCTGTCCCCAGCGTCTACTACTCATCCTTGATTGCAAGCAAGTCCTTGGGTTTCAAAACAGGAAGTAGCCTGATGTGGGTTGCTGTCCTTCCTGGCAGCTTCCCTTCCCGGCAGCCCCTCCTGCAGAAAAATAGGCGAGGCAGCTCTTCCAGAGTGAGACAATACCCTTTATGGCGCTCTGTGGCAGGAGACAGAGTGTGTAATGGCACTGATTAGGTGACCCTGGGAAGGGTCAGCATGGCCCATCACCTCGTGCAAGGCCCACTTGGGACTGACAAAGCAAGCCTCGCTCAAGAGGGGAAGGGACATGGCAGGCATTGAGAGCCAGCCATGTACCATGCCTTGGTGAGATCTTTTATCTTGGAGATGCCTCTCAACAACCCCGAGAGTGGGCCTTGTGTCTCTCATTTGACAAGCTCAGAGTTGGCAAGTGGCACAGCCAGCACTCACATCTCTGTTGGACTCCGAGGGTCCTTACTTTCTTCCCCATCACCTGGTCATTTTCACCTCTAAGAGTGACCCTGTGACTCCAGCTGATTTTTTCCGCCACTGATTTGGATGAACCAGTAGGAGAGCAGTTAGAGACCAGCAGCATCTACCACCTGGAGATAAAAAGCCTTGTAGCCGGGTGTACACATACACATCCAGGCATGTACTTTGCATCTTGTAGAGGGTTATGAAAATGTTACGGCTTATCAATGAGCAGCTCTACTGTTTATCATCCCAATTCTCCTCTTAAATTTGGACAGTCTAATTTCTTTGAAGTAAGGAAGCATCTCTATCAGTTTCATCCTGTTCACCCAAAGGGTAGTCCCCACCAGTATCTCCCACATGGCAGGTGCTCACTGTATGTTGCTTAACCAGAAATGAACTGAATTACATGTCTTATCTGTGCTTCACGGTTCTTTGGAATCTAAAGGGACCTGATACTCCACAAATTTTATTGCCTTGTCAATGTTAAAGAGCTTTTCAAAGGGGAGTATTTTCTTTAAACTTCAAAGGGATTGGCAAACATTAGTTTGAAAGAGTATAAGGGCATGATATTCGGGCTCATTTCTCAGAAGAAGGTTTCATATCTAACACATGTACAATTGTGTTGCATCCAAGACACTTATTATGCTTTTCAATTTGACTCTGACGAGAGCCTGACCAACACCCAATGGCCTCTCCAGCTTAAACTGAGGCTTGTCTTGCCAGAAACCAAAGTTCCCAGACATTAATCAATGTCTAGTCCCTACCAGGCTGAGAATAGACAACTTGCCTGTAAAGATGTTCAGGGAAACTGCCAGTGGCTTCCGGTAATAACTAGTGTGAGTGGGAAAGACATAAATTATCAGGGGGGTGGTGTTGAGTAGACAGGAAATGAGGGACCATTGTCAATAGTTTCAGCCAAAACAGGGTGTGATTTTAAGAATAGAATAGCATAGCGTAGCGTAGCATAGCATAGAAAATTAAATATAACGTAACATAAAACATAAAAAATAAAATGAATTCAGTAAGGCCAACGTCACTTTCCAGTTCATCCTGAATTGGACTTCAAACAGTGATTCTTTGTTTCGGTCTTTTCTATGAGGCAAGATGTGATTACAACTGAAGTACATTGATGAACCCAAAATAACTTTCCCTGAATTTGCTGGATGCTCAGGAATACTCTGGAGACCCTGCTTTTGTTTTTTGAGTTAGCCATTTGGGACCTTGGCGCCGATCCTTGTGCAATCATTCAAACTGAGTGAACCAGAAAAATGTCAGGAACTACACAAGGACATATAGTACAGTTTAATTAGTTTAGAGAGAGGGTGGGTTCCCCCCCTCCCTAAACATCACTCAGGCAAATTGTTTTTTTTATGGTCTTGTTAAAATAATTTCATGGCTGCAGTTTTGTTCTCGTGCTAACTGAGCAGGAGCGCGTGGGTTATTAAAGAGGGTAGTCAGTCTGGCGAAGGTGGGTGCATTCTCTTTGCTTTTAAAAACCATAGGGGTTTAATCACCTGGCTTGTGAAATGACATATTAAAGAGCCCAATCTGGAATGTCAGAGCAAGGCTGAAGCTCCTATTAATAATAGTCGCTAGCTAGAAAACTCATCTGCTGCCTTTAATCGGAAATTTTCCATAGTAACGGAGGCTGCCCACGGTTAGCCGGGCAGTGGGGATTTTCATTCCATCAGGCACATTTTTCTGTTCGTCGCGGCAAGGAGAACATTACTTACTGGAACATGTGAGCAGAGCTATGCTCTCTGCGAGTGGAAACCTTGCTGTTCCTCGCCCCCAAGACAATTCCTCAAACTGACTGGAGAAGTGTTCTCTTTAAAGGAAGGCAAGCCACCACAGTTTCAAAAGATTGGTCTGACGCATTTGACACCAAACCCTCAAGTCTTTCTGGTGTCACTCTGTCTCATCATATAAATCTTGCGGGTGTCATGGCAATCAGGGCAGCCCTTCCACCTTCTGTGGGAACCAGGTTGTGATTGCAGAGTGGTCACTTCCTTGCTAAAGAAACTTCCATGACTCCCCATGGCCCATAAGATAAAAAATCAGATTTTTTAGCCTAATTTTCAAGGTCATTCATAATCTAGCCACCAACCATTTCTGGCTTTATTTCCCTGTCCCCATGCTGCCTGGCTACCCTGAGTGGCTCTTCGGAGCCTCCTTAACAAGACCCTTCCCGTGGCCTTAGAATGGCCTTCTCCAGCCTCACGCCCATCAGGATGGCTACTGTCAAAAAACCAGAAAAATAACAAGTGTTGGTGAGGATGTGAAGAAATTGGAACGCTTGCACACTGTTGGTGGGAATGTAAAATGGGACAGCTGCTGTGGAAAACGGTATGGCAGTTCCTCCAAAAATTAAAAATAGAATTACCATATGATCCAGCAATTCCACTTCTGGGTACATACCCAAAAGAATTCAAAGCAGGGTCTCAAAGAGATATTTGTATGCCGTGTTCACAGCAGCATTATTTATAATAGCAAAAACAGGGAAGCACCCCAAGTGTCCAGTCGAAGGATGAATGGATAGACAGAATGTGGTGTAGACATACAGTGGAGTATTATCCAACCAGCAGGACATTCTGACACTTGCTACAGTGGGGATGAAACTTGAGGATATTATGGTAAGTGAGATAAGCCAGTCACACAAGGACGTAGACGGTCTTCTCTGAGGTACTTTGAGTAGTCAAAATCATAGAGACAGAAAGTAGAACGGTGGTTGTCAGGGCCTGGCGGGGGGAAGAGAGGAATGGAGAGTTGTTGTTTCATGGGTATAGAGTTTCAGCTTTAAAAAAATGAAAGAATTATGGAGATGGATGGTGGTGATGGTTGCACACCCTGAATGTACCTAATATCACTGAAATGTACACTTAAAAATGGTTCACATGGTACATTTTTTCTTATACGTATTTATCATAATAAAAAAGAATTGGAAAAAAAAGAAGAATGTTCTTCTTCTCCAGGTCTGTTTGACAAAGTCTTTTTCATCTATCATCTTTCAGGGCGAAACTCAAACAGCATCTCCTGCAGGGGCTCACAGTCTGTTCAATAGGCTGCCCCCGCCACGGTGGGATAGCTACCTCGGATTGAAGCTTTTCTAGAAGGGTGTGCGTGGGTTTCTGTGTGTGGCTGTGTAAGCCATTCACCCTTTGGAGGGGACGGTGACTCCCGTGAGCTTTGCTGCTCTACGTGAGGTTTGCAGCATCCGTGTCAGCTGGGAATTTATGAGGAGAAACACATATCTCAGACCCAACCCCACAACTACTGAATTGGGATCTGCCTTTTGACCAAAGCTTCAGGTAAATCATTTGTGCCTTTATGCATTAAGCCCTGGTCTAGAGGGCCCAACTTCATGAGGGATGTTTCTAATTCCTCCGTGGGACATGGCTGTGCAGCAGAGTCGACATGAAACTTTTCGTGTCAAACACCTCTGAGCCTCGCCTCATTCAGGACGTCCGGCGCACTCTCTGAAGCCAGTGTATATTGAGTTCCCAGGTGATTAAGATGCACCATTGGCTTAGCCCAGTGGTTCTGTAACTTGAGTGTTGTGTCAGAAAATCTCAAAGGGCTTGCTCATCCAGGTTGCTGGGTCTCTCCTCAGCATTCCTGAGGCAGTAGATCTGAGGTGGGGCTCAGAGACTGCATTTCTAACAAGTTTTTGAGTGATGGCGACACTGCAGATGTAGGGACTTCACCAAGCGCTACTGGCTTCACACGTGGGAAATACTGGGAGGAATAAATTGAAGGAAAATTAGAAAACAAATAGATTCAAAAAATGTCTAGTGTTTTAGTGATCAATTGTGTAACTTGCCATCTCCAAATGTAGGGGTTTGAGACGACAATAATGTGGGGCACCTGGGTGCTCAGTCCACTAAGTGCCGACTCTTGATTTCAGCTCAGGTCATGATGTCAGGATCATGAAAGCCCCACGTAGGGCTCCATGCTGAGCAGAGAGTCTGCCTCTCTCCTTCTCCCTCTCCCTCTGCCCGTCCCTCTGCTCATGCTCTCTTTTTCTCTAATATAAATAAATAAACCTTAAAACAACAATAATGTGTTATTTCTCACAATTCTGGAGGTTAACTGGGCTCAGCTGGGTGGTTCTCTTGCTCCACGTGGTGGAGCTGAGGGCTGGAACTGTCACGACACCCAAGATGGCCTCTCAACCCTCAAGGCCTCTTCCCATGCCATGGCTCTTCACCCCTCAGTAGTCTGGCCTAGACTTCTTGGAAGCAACTGGCTTCCAAGAGGGAGAACACAGAAGCTGTCAGTTTTTCTTTTAAGGCCTGGCCTTAAAAGCCCCAGAATATCATTTTGCCACATTCTATTGGTAAAAACCATGCCTCAAGCCCAGCTTAGGTTCAGGGGACAGGAGCTAGATTTCACCTCTTAATAGGAGGAGCAGCAGAGAATTTGTAGCTATCATGAACCCACCATCTCTAGTTTATTACAGAGGACAAATCAAGGGACCTAATGAGAAATGCCTAAAATTCTGCTAATCTGTCGGTTGGTCACATTAGCGATGCCTATGGCAACCATCTATTGCTCTCCACGCAGGACCTCCATGGCTGGGAATTCAGTGGTGGCCATCAGCTTTGCTCCGCATTCCTGCTCAGTCACACCCTCCCTGTGATCTCATTTTTTTTTTTTTTTTTTTTTTTTTTTTTGGACCAAGGCTTTCTTCTTGTTTCATCCATAATGCTGAAGATAGAAGGGGCTTGGGGGGAATCAGTTTATGGGTATAAAACACTTCACAGGAAGTTCTATAAGACTCACATACTGAGGCAGTGAAAGCTCCTAATTAGTGCAATAAAACACTGATGAATCCCTTCACCCTTGATGGTCAGATGGCAAAAAAATAAAAAATTTAAAAAAAAGAGAGTTTGGGGAATGAGTGACAACTTGAATGACCATGACATAGGACTCTAAGATGGTCCATTCAGTTGGGAGTTGTAATTAGTAATATTATTATTTTGGTTTTTAGTACTTTAATAGCAAATTACTCTAACACCCATACTTTCTGTAGGGTCTACAAAGCCCGTTTTTTCAGGGGCATTATCACATCTGATCCTTCATAATCATCCATCAGGTGGTACTTAGCCTCATCCTGCAGATGAGGAAACGGAGTTTCTGAGTGGAAGTTGCCCAAGGTCATGGTAACTAAGTCAGTGCAGGAATTCACACCCAGGACTCTTAGCCACGAAACTTCTCCATGACTTATTTCAGGAAATTCCTTCCAGGAAAAAGTTAAGTGAACACCCTGTAGTCAATTGAGCAAAGCAGGAGAAAATATAATTTAATCTAGATCTTCACTACCTAAAGCATGTGCTCCAATCAGCCTTATCATCATGTGAGAACTTCTTAGAAATGCTGAATCTTGAGTCTTAACCCAGATCTGCAAAAGGTCTCCAAGTGATCCGTATGTCCCCAAAAGTTTGAGAAGATTTAGGACACAGTTTTGGAGTCAGGCAGGCAGGCTGGTGTCAGATCCTACCTTTGTCACTTACTAGTTGCCTGATGTGGGCAAGTAAGTCTCTGAGCTGCAGTGTGTTTATCTGGAAAATAGCGATTTAAAAAAAACCCATCTGCCATCCTAAGGTTATTGCAAACATTCTCCAAGTTAATTCACATAAAGTGCTTTTTAGACTGCCTGGCTTATAGTAAGTGCTCAGTAAATGTGAGCCACTATTATTATTGTTAAAACGAGTAACCTTCCTGATCAGCCAGCCAGATGGCCCATGACTCCCTGCTGTGAGAAGCAAAATTCTCCATACATACAAACTGCAAAAGAAAGAAGAGACCGAGCCTGTGCCCTTGAGATGCTCTTGGAGCAATGAGAAAGGGAGGACAGGCACATAGAACAACAGACAAGCAAAGTTCTCCCGCAGAATCATCCCCACGGAGCCCGCACTCTCGCAGGCAAGATGGGCTGTTTGACGAGGTGCCACAGGGAAGAGGAATGGTTCTGGAACTTGTTAACTAACTGATGAGTCAGGGGCAACAGCAACTGAAGCGTGAAGGTGGGAATACACAGACAAGGCTCAGGGTAGCAGGGCCACTAGGGCATACTTCCCCTCCCCCACCCATGAGAGTGCAAAGCTGGTGGAAGGGGGCAAGCCTGGGGTGGGGGGCGGGGAACAGGGAATGGGGTCAAGGCTGGTCTTACCAGGGGCAACAAGGGACACTGGGCCTGAGGGGCTGGATAAGCCAAGATCCAGGGGTGGGGGAATGCTCGTCTCCCAGCCCTGAGGCAAGAACATTGATTCCAAATCCAGAGCAGGTAATGGCAGGATGGGTGCCAGCCGCTAGGAGTACCCTGGCCAAGACTTGATTTGTGTACTGTAAGCTGGAGTAGAGTCTAAGTTAGAGTCAGGGCCCTGAGGGCTGCCTTGAAGCATAATACCAATAACAATTGATAAAATCATAATATAACAATAATAACATGTATCAAGTGCTTAGCACATGTCAGCATTTCCTGGTATTAATTCACTCCATCATCACAAGTATATAAAATCAATCCTTTCTTAATACAGATGAGAGAACTGAGACATAAAGGTGGTAAATTATTTGCCCACAGTCACGCTCAGAAGTGACAGAAACAGGCCTTTTGGGTCTCGTAACTGGCCTTCTTAACTCTTAAACTAGATTGACTATCAGCTGGTCTTTGGTGCTGGATTTTGGGGGGGGGGCAAGGGGAGGGATCTGCTATGTGAGTTGGGTCTACCTGGCTAAAGGAGACTGGGGGAGAAAAAATGGGGATGACTTGTGGTCATCTTTTGAAGAGGTGGCTACCCTAGAGATGAGGACACCCCTAATTTCACCTTGTCTTAAGTTGTAGTTTAATGGGGTAGATTCTGGTAAGTGCCCACTCTAGGTCGTACACGGAGCCAAGCTCTGAGAGATATAGATGGGTCAGGCACTGTCCTGGCCCTGAGGAGTTCAGGGTCTCATAGATGCCCATCAGAGCAATGTGTGTTGGAGAGATGCAAACCACGGTGAGTCAAGAGAGGATGCTGTAGCTGCACCTTACTTCTTGGCCAATGAAACCAAGATGGTGGAAGGATTGGCACCATCCTTCCTATTTCGTTTCCCCCCTGTCCTGGTCTTTGTGAGTCTTTCCCCCAAGCCAATTTGGCCCTAAGTTACTTCACCTTCTCACCTTCAGCAATTGCTTCCCCCACCTCCAAAGTCTCTCTCCTTATTTATGAAATTCACAGATCTAGTCTCAAATTAGGAAGAAGCTTTGGCAAAATCTCAATTCATCCAGCATGCAGTTAGAAATAACGCATGGGCCAAAACAAGCGATGAGGAAGTTGAAGAGGAAAATGCCCTACACAGCAGTGGGAAGAGGCTGGGTCTATGGCTTGGAAGATCTTTGTGCAAATCCCAGCTCTGACACCTATTAGCAGTGGGATCCTGAGTAGTGACTTACCCTCTGTAAGCTTGAATTTCCTTTCCCTATGCAAAGTCCTTCATGTGCCCCAATTGCCTTTAGGGATCCTGCCTAATCTAGGCCCTGCTAATCTCTCCAGCCTCATTTCTCACAATTCCTTTGGGCTTCAAATAACAGATGAGCAGTCACTTAAATCACAAAGACATATATTGTTTACTCGTTAGGAAGTCTGGGGGTACACGCTTCCAGGGTTGCTTTAGCAGCACTTAAGGTCCAGATATTGGATCCCTCTCTCTCCAGTTCTCCTGTCCTTCCTCTTATCACAAGATGGCTGCCACAGCTCCAGACGTGACCCTCATACATAACAGTGAGGAGATCTCTTCATTGCCTTCTTTACTTTAATCTGAAGCTCTCCCAGGAGGCATCTCTTGACATCTTTTTGGATGAGACAGTGTCACATGGTCATCTCTAGCAAGGTGAATTCTGTTAAAGCATGTATCTTGCTTCTCTCTGTGTGGTATAGTTGATGAGGGAGAAGTGGATTGTAAATGTCTGTTGAGTGGCCAAGCAACATTGTCTGCTATATTCCTAATCAAAATTTTGTCTAACACACCAAATCCACTCGATGTTTCCCCAAAAGAGCATATAATTTCAGCTTCTATGTCATTGCATATGCTGGTTCCCTCTGCCTGGAAAGCCATTCCTTCCCTTCTCCATCTGGTAAACCCCCTCGTACCTTCCAAGATTCAGCTCTGCGATGCCTTCCTATAATACTCTTCCACTCCAAAGTCTGAGCTAGACAGATCTTCCCTCTATGAGCCAAAATCTTCTCTGATTTATTTTTATGCCCTAGAGTCTAGCATATTACCCACCATAAAACAGGTGCCCATTAGATGCTTACTGGACAGAAAAATGAAGATAATAGTCACCACTTTATAGTCATTGTGAGCTTGAAAATGAGATAATTTATGAAAAATAGGATACATTTTTATTAATAATGATTGACATCATGATATTAGTAATTTCGGCTAACATTCATTGAGTACTTACTATATGCCAGCCACTATTCTAAAGATTTTACACACCTAATTCATCTAATCTTAACAAAAACACTGTGAAGTGGGTCAGTCACCATAAGCTAGGTTATATTGAAGTGACAATGTTCAAATCTCAGTGGTTGAAACACCAAAGATTTATTTCTCACTACAACATCCTTCGTGAGTGGGGCGGGGGGCGGGGGGCGGGGGGGGGGCGGTCTCTAGGCATTTTAGTCATTCAAGAATCCTGTACTTGGGAACCTAGGCCACATGGTCACCTTGGTCAATGTGGCAGAGAAAGGGCATGGGAAGCCCATCCCGGCTCTAAATGCTTCTGTCTAGAAGTGATGCACTTAAATTTCATTGCTCAAGGCAAGTCCCCTAGTCATGCCCAAGTTTAAGGGAGTGGGTGCTACTGAAGGAGTCAGTGAGGGCTGGTAGCATCTACCACACAGACACTATTATTGCTTTTAATTAACAGATAAAGAAACTGAAGCAGAGAATGGAGATAGAGCAGTATGTCCAAGATCACACAGCTGGTGAGTGCTTGATCCAGGATTCAAACTTGGCTTTTGTGAATTAGAACAGAGGTCAGCAAACTCTTTCTGTCAAGGGTCAGATAGTGAATATTTTAGGCTTTGTAGGTCATACAGTCTCTGATGCAAAAGCAGCCATAGACAATGTAAACGAATGGGCACAGAGGTATTCCAATAACACTTTATTTGCAAAAATCTGAGGTGGGCCGGATTGGCCGGTGGGCCATGGTTTACTGACCCCTTGGTGAGAATTCTTGCTCATGACCCCAAGGTTACCCTGAGCTCTGAAGACTGTGAAATGATGAACAGATGTGAGTTATTATAACCATTTTCTATCAGATATCTGCTACATTACCTCCCTAGCCAGCCAGAGTCAAATGACTTCACAGACTTTAATGGGTCACTGAGCCTTCATCCAGCCAAGGTTAAGGGTAACCCGCTTCTCTTTGGGGCCTGGCTAATTATTACTGTGCAAGTTTAAAGGGAATGACAGACAGGTAATTTTCTTACTAAAAATGAGAACAGGAACCCTACCAAGGACCAAGCAAGCCAGTATTAAACCTCCATTAGCTATGTGGGGTCATTTCTAATGGCACATTCACCGATGGGACAATTATTCTGCTGGCCTGTGCTAACCAGCAATTGAAATCAATGGGAGGCTCTAGGCACCAAAGCAGGTTTTTTTCTGGGCCACCTAACCCAGACCTTGTTTTTCCAGCTGACACTCTGCCTGTGTCAGCTAATTCCTGCTTTGGAAAATGCATTCCAGGGCTAATAAAGACTTTAAAGTCACACCATTTTCCCACCATGTTATTAAAACCCAAATGGCTTTGCTTATTCCTAATATGACCAGGAGATTTCCCGGCTAGCTCAGAAACGGCCGGAATGTCCCAGAATCTGGGTTTTCCGATTGGAAGACCAGGCCTGGGGTTTATTTGTGGATTAATTGTTTCTAAATAGCTCAAGTAATGCAATGGCAAGGCAGTGCATTCGGCGCAATAAAAGAAGAGCATGGCAACCTTGGTTGTACTGAAATGTGTGTGCATTTGGCAATCTGTAAGACAGCATGCACCTTCACCACTCGCTCACTGCTGGTGGGACCCTGGGCAAGTCCCTCTGCTTCACTGAGTCTCAGTTTCCACTTTTGTAAAATGGTGACGATGAGACCAGTTTCACAAGAGCTGTCGTGAGGGCGGCAATGGGGTGTAAGTGCCCAGAGGGCCCTCCCCGAGTGGCAGTTAGCATGGAAGCAGGAAGACTTTGGGTCTGGCCAAGCCAGAAATAGCTGAGAACTGGCTCAGGGAAACTGGCAGAATCAAACCCAAGCTGGGCTCCCTAGTGCTAATTGGAAATAAATCAGGAGAAACAATAACCAGCCAGAACAATTAGAAGAATGAGCTAATGGAACCTGCCCACCCTGAGCTTTGCTCCTTCTGGAATGGCAACCAGTCCTCCCCCAGGCCAGTCTGCAGCTGCCTTGAGGGAGGAAGGCTGCGTGGGGCAGAGAGAGAGAGAGAGTGTGCCTCATTTCAGCATGTCTATCTTTATCTCCACCATCAGTTCTCACGAATGCTGTGCTGAGCTCACCAGAGAGGGCAGCTGGGGCCATCCATGGAGACCTGGGGAGACTTGCACATGTCCCCAGTGGGACAGGGCACTGAGGCCTGGGGAAGGGCCAGAAGTTGCCCTGGGCCTGGGCTTTTCTGTGGCAGAGCCACAGGCAGGGGCCACAAAGCTTTAGAAGCATGGGTGGGCTTCTAGAGCTCATCTAGACTTTACATACCCCTTTTTCAGATAAGAAAACTGAGGTCCAGAGAAAGGGAGTGATTTGCTTCAGGTCAGGCAGCAGGAACTGAACTCGGATCTCTTCCTTCGGCCTGTGCACCGTGCAATCCCTTTAGAAATGGGGCAGGCATCAGAGTTGGGTTGGAGAGACTGGGGCTTCATTTGAGCAGAGAGGAACAGTGTGAGGTCAAGAAAGCAGATTTCTAAAATTCTGAGCTAGGAAAAAAGAAAAATCTTTCCCCATCCTATCCTAATGATACCCACATTAGACCCCATTCCCCTCACTCTCAGATTTCATTCAATTCATGTGTCCCTACCCAGAGGGAAGGGTTAGCTTTGAATCCAGAAGACTGAGCACAAACACTATTTTTGCCTCATTTGGTTTGTGGAAAATTTTAGGATCCTGGCCCTGCTATTTCCCGGCTGTGTGTCCTTGTGCAAGTTACTTCCCCTCTCTGAGCTCCAATTTCCCCACCTGCAAAACTGGGGTGGTGGTAGAATTGAGTAAGCTACAAAATGTCAGACGGATGTAAGGCTTTGGTCGAGAGGCTTTTACTTCTTTGTAAATCAGGTTGAGGCAGAGAATTTCCAGTTAGTAGCAGGTGTCTCCATTCCTTTAAAAAAGGGTAGAGAAAAATGCCAAGCAGCCATCCTGCAGAGCTTGGACCCTACTTCCTGTTTTAACAACCTCCCTGTAAACTGTCCAGGGGGTGGCCAACTCCCCTCCACCTCAACCTGTGGTAAATTGCATTCCAGGCCAACTCACCAATCATTAGCCATGCAATCTTGTTTATTCTGCCCCGGCCTGGAATTTGGCCTCTTACAAAACCCCAGCTACAAAAGAACAGGTTGGACCAAAACTGCGTAGCAAGGGAAGGAAGCCTTCCAGGAGGCTAGGGGATGTTTATTAAACAGACACAGGCCAGGACCCACCCAGCAGGTCTCAGCCCAGAAGTCCCAGCTGATCTTTCTGTTGACACTGAGTTGAGAGGTTGACGTGTGATCCGATCCCCAGAAAGAACAGCTCCCAAGTTTGGGTCATTGTCTAGCCCAAACCGAAAGTCAGCTCTTCACTGCCAGTTGCAGCAACACCGCCTTAAGTTATTTGCTGGTCACCTTCCATGGGGCCGAGATTCTGTAATCCCTCCAGTTCCTTTAGGAAGGTTTTGCAGATGTGGAAGTTGGGCTTCTGATTCATTGAGCCACTTGCCCAAGGTCACAGAGCCAAGAGGGTGGAGTAGACGGGGCAGCTGGTGGCACACCTCCCTGCCTCTCCCCTTTCGTGGGGTGACAGACCCAGCTGCCTGCCTGTCCACCTGAGCTGGGCACAAGACCCAGGCTAATCTAATCACACGACCGTACTCTCCGCGCAAAGTCAGAGAGGCGCCTGGGACCAAGCAGGACCCACCACACGCTGCCTGAAGCACTTCACAGCTACGAACACGTTCACGCCTCATAACAACCCAATGGCATAGTTACAAATCATAAAGAGATGCCCTCTTTACAGATGAATAAACCGAGACCCAGCAACGTCAAGTAACTTACCCAAGCTCACCCGGTAGTTAGCGGAGAAGTCAGGATTTGAACTGAGCCATCTGGCTCCAAAGCCCGGCCTCTTAACCACCAGGCTAGCCTGTGCCCGAGAACCTGTGGTGTGAACGTGGGCCTCGCAACTGTTGGCCGTCTCCTCTTTCAGTTGCATTGTGCTGCAGCTGGGGGCTCCGGGGACTCGGGAGAGCCCCCGTGTCGCCTTCACTCTGCTTCTCGGGGCCGTTCCATACGGTCTCCTCGGGTCAGGCGGCCTCGCCCCAGCTGCTGAACCGCCGTCTCCCGGCCTGCCCCCCGGGCCTCCTCTGCCTCCCTCCAGTGGCTCAGCCACACGCACACACTCACACTCACACGTACGGATACGCTCGCACACACCAACACATGCACTTGCTTTCTCAGACACACACACACACACACCTATATGCTCACCCTCTCACACACGTCTACACTCACTCGCACACAGATACACATATACACAAACACATACATACTCACTCTCACACACAGATAGGCACACACGCATGCTCATCTACACTCACCCTCACACACATCCACATAAGCGCACACATACTCACCGATAAACACACGCGCGCGCATATACTCCCCTTGCAGACACACAAAACCACTTCCTCTTTCTGCAGAATGTTAACTTTCTTCCCAGGGCAGCACTGTCCATACATATAATGGGAGCCATATAGGCCACTTTAAATTTTTCTAGTAGCCTCATTGAAAAAGTAAAAGAAAGTAATACTAATAATTTTAGCAGCATATTTAATATATTCAAAATATATTTTTTAAAGATTTTATTTATTTATTTGAGAGAGTGAGTGAGAGAGAGAGAAGGAGCAGGGCGGAGGGGCAGAGGGAGAAGCAGGGAGCCTGACACAGGGCTTGATCCCAGGACCCCGGGATCGTGACCCAAGCCAAAGGCAGATGCTTAACTGACGGAGCCACCCAGGTGCCCCAGTATATTCAAAATATTAACATTGCAACCTGTAATCAATATAAGGCAACTTATTAATGAGTTTCTTATTTGTTTTAAGTTTTTGAAATCTGGGATATATTTTACACTTACAGCACATCTCAATTTGTACTAGACACACATTTCTACCGAAGTGGGCCTGGCAGCTTTAGAGTAGGACTTCCCAAACATTTTCGAGTCACATCACACATAGGAAACGATCATGCTTGGATGGTGTCCTGGGGTAAATAGTTGAGCCTCATCGAGGCCAGAGACAACAGACCAGATACTCCAGTTTCCCCCACCCTGCCCAATGCCCTAAGGTTTAGACCATAAGCATTTTAGGAAAAGGCAGCTTGTCTGGGGGTTTCAGCCCTGTTTGCCCTTGAAGCCGAAGACGGATCCCTTGTTGGGTGCACAGCCTGTGCATTTGGGGCGGGAGCAACCCAGTGTCACAGGCTTGAAAACCACAGCCCCTCTCCATTCATTTTCACATTTCTGTGGGGCCACGCCTTCACCGCCCTTAGGGTCTCCTGATTTTGCATGCCAGCCTCCTGCCCACTTCACATCCACCTGGACTGGAAACTGAGCCTCATTATTGGTTTTCATAAAACTTCAACTTAAACAAGCAATTAAGTTAGCTGAGTAGATTTGGGGACATTTGAAGGTCAAAGGAAGGAAGATCACCTCAAATCACACAACCTTCTGACATCTTGCTGGCTCTTAAGCTGTCTCTTCTCCTCTGCTATGGCTTGCGTGCTTGTGTCCCCCCTAAAATTCATGGGTGGAAACCTTTACTCCCAACGGAATGGGAGTATTAGCAGTTGGGGCTGGACGGTGAGTTGGTCATGAAGGTGGAGCCCCATGATGGGATCAGTGTCCTTACAAGAAGAGGAGGAGAGCTGGCTCTTTCTCTCTGTTCTCCACCACAGGACACGGCAAGAAGACAGCAAACCGAGGGAAGACCGTGTATGGGACCCCAACCACACTGGCACCCTGATCTTGGAAGTGTCAGCCTCCAGAAATATGGGAAAACAAATGTTTGCTGTTTAAGCCACCCAGTCAGTGGTATTCTCTTATACCAGCCTGGGCTGTCTGATGGTTTAGTCTGGTCCCTGGGCTGCTGCCTGCTGTGGGTGCCCACCTTCGACTGGCCTCTGGGGCCTTGTGTGAGCACCCTTCGCTGAAGTCCGTGGTCCTGGCCATTCGCCTCTGATTCCAGAGTCCACCCACACTAGCCCTTCTCAGTGGCTCAGCATTCCTCGCTGGGGCCCCTGGGAACTCACAGAAAACTTCCACATCTCCTGCTGCCTCGGGCTCATTTATCCAGCCACTCACTCCTGCACGGGCAGCACAGTTGTCCCCGCATAGTCGGACGTGGCCTTGTGCAGTGCCCTCCAGCCACACAGCCAGGGACCAGGGAAGCATGTCACAAGCACCCCTTCTCCCCCGCCCAGCCCATATTCTCAGGATCCTCTGTCCTGCCTGGGCATTTCCCCCATACCCTCTTTTAGGGATCCTCTCTGATCTGGGGAAATCAGACACACAGTCCTTCTGGCCTCTTGCTCCCACCTTCCTGGCAGGACAATCACAAGAGAGCAGGAGCAACTGGCCTCCCTTTCCTCACCTCTTCGTGAAAGTCTAATCCTCTCCTCCATCATGGGGTAGACAGGTGCAGGCAGACCACAGCAGCAACCCAACGCCCTGCCCTTCAGTAATGGGAGATCCACACAGAGGATCCTGGCTTCGACTGCTTTTCCAAACCTTTCAAAGTGCTCAGAAGAAGAAGGGGTCCCCTTTTAATAGTTACCACCCTCCTGAAAAGGCAGTCAGGATGAGAAGTGACATGTTTTTTCCCTGTTGCATACAGTCAGGGGTGATTATTATGATGTTAATTATTCATTTAGTCAGCCACGGAAGAGAGGGGAAATACAAACAATGCAATTAAGAAATGCAATTGTGTCAGAAGCGGGAAGCTTCCTTCTCCTCCTGCACCTCCCCAAGGCTGGGGTTTCGCAGAAATCCCAGTTCCCAGACCTGAGTCCCAAACCCAGACCTGCAGTCACAATTTCCAGAACTCCCCTTCCCTTATACCTACCCTAAACATTCAGTCTAATTCAATCGCCTCCACCGAACAACTCAGCAAAGAAATGGAAATTGAAACAATGTTGAAGTCCCAATTTTGTCTATCCTGACAAAACGCATGAAATTATGCTAATATCCAGCGTATGAACCTTCTGACAACAACTTGGCAGTGAGTTGCGAGAGTTATTAAAAAATGTTCATGCCCTTTGACCTCGAATTTATCCTACAGAAGTAATTCCTGAAAGGAAAAACTGTCACACACATGTTCATTGTGGTGATATCACTAAGAGCTCCAAATTGGTGACCTTAAACCCAAGCGACAGGAGAGGTGAAGGAAAGTACAGTACCCACGAAGCAATGTAATATTATGCAGTCATTACAAATGATGGGAAGATTATGTTGCAACATCTACAGTGCTCGTGATTTGATGTTCAGTGTAAAAAGGCAGAACCCTGGCATGTCTCTCTGCAGGTTCTCCCAGCCCCGCCGCAGTCTGCGTTAATCAAATCCTGACCAGCCTGGTGTCTCCTTGCCATCTCCCGGTCCGGTGGTCTGGCTCCGCTCAGGCCTCCTCCTCCTCGCTTGCTCGTATGCTGGTACCAAGATGCTCACTGTCTGTCTGCGTGTTCGTGTCTAGCTCTGGATGATGCATTTTTGGAGGACAGGCTCTCTTCTCTCTCCCTGCTGTCTGGCACTTAGTAAATGCTATTAATAAATGTTTGTTGAATTAAAGAATCAATGACAGTAATGTTGGCTTCTGTTTATTGAGCACCTACTAGGTAGCAGGCACTGTGACTCGCCTTTCCCATGTATTATTTCACATGATTTTATACTGAAATAATCTTATGATGTGGATACTATTGTTATCCCACTTGTACAGATGAGAAATGAGCTCAGGGAAGTGGTTACACACCAAGGCCGTGCATTTGGTAAAGAAGGGGAGAGGGCATTTGAATCCAGCTCTGCTTGACTTTCAGACTAGTGTTCTGCTTATTTCAAGATATGTGTGCATGCGCGTCTGTGCATCAACCTATGACTAGGTAGATAAATGGAAAGAAAGCACAGAAAAATGAAAATGGATGATCTGCTTGGCTGGTGAATAGTAAGATGGTGGGTAATTTTTCTCTTGTCTATATACAATTTCTTTAACTGTTAGGGTGGGCTGAAAAGAGAAGACTTCACCCAGGTTCCAAGGCCTTCTAGAGCTGAGTCCCGGTAGCCAGAATATCTTAAAGGGAGACAAGCCATGTTGGTCACTTACCTCATTTTCTGGTTACCTACCAAGGCCCGAGGAACATTCAGTTCCAGAGAGACTGTTGTGTGCAAGTCCCAGGCTTGTGCTCAATGCCCAGAGCAATGCATCTGTGGCAATGTGGTATTGCTGCCCATGCGTGGCCCACCTGGCCTGTTGTATGGGGACACCTTCCGCCACTCTGCTCACTGCCTCCCATGGAAGCTGCACAGTTGATGTTCTGGGGTGCATCTCATCATGGGGGGCGGGGTGGGTTCTGGGTGGAAGCAGGGGCACAGGGAGGGTAGAAACATATGCGCGGCCACCATATCCATGGAGGCCCTAAGACTCAGTAGGCCAATGTTATCTCTAACCGAGTTGAGGTAGAATTCAAAGAAGATATTCATCACACTGTTTTAAGCTTGCATTTCATTACTGTACCACTCTGCCTCTGTGTTATGAATTAATATTTTTAATAAATCCTGTAATTATCTTGTGAATGGCATAATTATATTGCTTTATAATTTTTTCAGTGTTGAAACCATGAATCTGATAAATGCAATTGTTTAAAAAAATCTCAATTTTCCAAACTTTTGTTTCAGTGTGTCTTCATTTTTAAAAATGTATTCAGAAAAAAAAAAATTGAAGTGGTTCAGGTCCCTTTTATTCCCTGAGAAATCTGGGCCCCTGGTGTCTGAGCTTATATGGGATAGAGGTAAGCTCATAGCTCTTGGCTATTTTGGAGTGTTCCATGTGCTTTCAGTTCTTCATGTTGAAAATTTTTAAAAATGGGGAAAAGCAGAAAATAAGATGAAAAAAAGCAAAATCTAGGTTTTTAAAAGGGCAGTGGAGATCAAATCCATCTGGTCTGAAAGTCAAGCAGAGCTGGATTCAAATGCTCTCTCCCCCTCTTTACCAAGATGGTGGGTAATTTTTCTCTTGTCTATATACAATTTCTTTAACTGTTATGTGTTATATATGCCCACTTATATCTGCTTCTTTCTCAAACACCACGAACATGACAAAGGCACATACAAAATAGAAGTTTACAAAAACAAAAAGAATGGAAGTTTAGATATGTCAATTATTTTTATGTGAGCAGATGGGTGAATAGTCACTGGTTTTGCCAACTAGAGAAAGCTTCAACTTAAGCCTACAAGAGAAAAGCCAGAGGCCCCCAGAACATCTCAGGAATTGGAGACGCTGGGTAGGTTGGAGGTTGGATGAGGAATAGAGCTGAAAATAGTAGGGATGGTTGAAAAGATGGTTGAGGCAGCAAGAACCATCAATAAATACCACCATCACCACCATCGTCATTACCACCAGCAGCAACATCATCACCACCACCATCACCACCATGACCTTTATCACCATCATCACCACCACCATTATCACCATCACCACCACCATGACCTTTATCACCGTCATCACTACTGCCATTATCACCATCACCACCACCATGACCTTTATCACCACCACCACCACCATGACCTTTATCACCGTCATCACCACCGCCATTATCACCGTCACCACCACCATGACC